>NC_092814.1:55921840-56091840 GCF_023375885.2 Dermacentor andersoni | reverse complement strand
CGACAGACTCTAAGAATGCCGCCCCCTACCACTCTGTAGTGTACGCGCTTTGTTCGTGCTTGTCTCCCTTTCTTTCTATATCCCCCTTCCACTCTGTTTCTCTTTTTATCCCTCTTAACCCTTCCCCCTGCGCAAAGTAGCCAACCGGAACTACCTCTGGTTAACCTCCCTGCCTTTCTCTGCATTATTTTCTCTCTCTCTCTCTTGTGACATCGCGTGACAGGCAGGTGAAATTGCAGCCCGAAAACTTTTGACCAATAGCTGAGGGCTAATGGCGAAAAGGCGTCGAATCAGAAGTAACTATTTTTGTTTTGTTCGATCCAATGATGCATAATCAGTGTGTACGCGTCATATCAGATAGAGAGCTATTGCGGTTTTTGTGACGTCACATGACAGACCGGTGAAGTTGGGGTGGTTCAAAAAAGTTTTTCGCCAATCGTGGAGGGCTGCTTGCAGAACTGAAATAGAAAAGTTTGGAATAGCTTTACGTTATAGCGCCCCTGATCACAGTGCTGTGCATCTGTATGGTGACGGTTACATCACCTTTGACCCTATAGAAAATGCACGTCACCGAAGCAAGAAGTGACATTTGAGTTTTAGGCAGTGGTTTGCAGTAAAAATTATATAAAAAAAAGAAAAGAAAAACTTTTATGTTTTACCTCTTAGTTGGCGCCTGCATTGCTCAGATACTCAAAGATGCCGCAGTAGCGGGTACAGAAACAAATCTTGTTGTCACATGAGTTTTTTAACCGACCTTCAAGCAATGAGCAGGTGATGAATTAGCGGCGGTAATGCTGGAGGGAGTAGCTTCGAGTGTCAGTTAGCCATGCAGTGCATGCCAAAAAAATTTCTCCGCCTGAGCACTGCTGGCTGAACGCACATGGTAGTCGTCAAGAACAGTGTCAGAACAACCAGTATAGATGTGACACGTCCTTTCGGGCTGCGGTAGGGCCTTACTGAAGCACGAGGTGTTGCACATATTATGTACTGCTGAAAAAACAATACGACTGTTTTATTCAAAGAACGTAGGCGCAGATACATTTCGTGTGTGTGTTGCTATTCCTTTCGAGCGTAGTAGATTGAATTTTCAGTCGCGTTTCATTGCTGCAGTAAAATGTATATTACCGTCTCCCTTGGATGACAAAAAAAAAAAAAAACGCTTCTTATCTAAGCAAAATTTTAGCACAAAAAAAAAGATATTGAGGTATAATGCAGCCGAGCGACTTTAGAAGAGCAGCTATATGAATAGATTTTGAGCATATTTATGTTTTTAGTCACCGAATAATTGACCGAATAGTGACAGAATAGTGACAGAATAGTGATTGTATAGTGACCGAACCTCGAGACTGATACTTCTTCGGTTGAAATGTCGGGAGGTAGACAGTGTTTTTGTTCTTTATTGAAATACGTTTCTTGTAAGCCTGTAGATGAGATGGCTACCTAAGCTAAGAAGAAGAAAGGTTTTTTATAATTCCTTATCTAGACTGTCCGAAGTCTGTCAGTTGCACACATACAATAGCTGCATGCATATTTTTCTCTGAGGTGGAGACTAATCGTAAACATGCACAAATCACCTCCCGGAGCTAAGGATTTCCCTTGGCCAATGTCGAGTTTCACGGCAGTGATAATGTTCACTCTGTCACCACTGGAGCACAAGATTAACTTGCTCTGTAGACAGCGAGAGAAGGATTACCCTACGGCCCTTGGTCTGTGTCGCCCCAGGGTATTTACTCTGATGTAATCCCAGTTCTTCTTCAGCGATCATTACCTTGTTATGTAGGGGCCACGATCTTGGCCATTCAGCTCTTCAGCTGCATTAGGCTTCGCGGACTACAGCTTGGCTTGTGATTGCGTTACTTTGTGTTGATCTCCTTTTCACTGAAAGCTAAAGATCCATTGCGGTCGCGCGACATCGTGCCCTTATAAGAATAAAGAGCATCGAGGCTGTGCTTGCGTATTTGAAGGTTTATTCTTGTTTTATCTTTCAGCGTCTGTGAATCACCTTCCCTCGAAATTGCTTCACATAGATTGTCAATTTGTATCCTGCCGCTATCAAGTGCACAATATGCTGATCTAGCGCTGGTGGGTTGGTATTTACTTCCGCACTATTGCGCCCTTGTCTGCTCAGAGTTACGCTAGCATCAGCGCCACCACTGCTTCCTCGCGGGGAAACGATGCGAAAACGGTATGATTTTGATATGCTGTTGCGTATAGACGTTATCGAGTGCCACGTTGTACACTGCTGGCGCCCTCGGATACATTTACATTTTGCCACATGATGTGCAACTCGTCTGATCCGGCAATATCATGGGGACAAGCAATCGTATGTTCTGCGGGCACTCTCTAGCGGCTAGCCTATAGAGGCGCATGCGTTCTTTCTTCAGGAGTAGTCAATGAGGAAGCCATACACATCTCCTCTTTAACTCCCCGGCCCACTCTCAATTTACTTTTCTTATTTTATCTTCGAAACTCACACGGAATGTTCGTGACAATAAAGCAGAAGTCTTCCATAAGTTCGCCTGTATCACGCAAAAAGGGCGCTGCTTCAATTTCGCTATATTTAGCAGCCGCGTAAGCATTGCATGTTGACGGGGAGTCGATAAAAAGTAACAAGAAAAAAAGTAAATTGGGGAGGGGGAGGAGCGAGGACTTCTCGTGTGAGTTTCGACATCGTCCTTCGTTTTTTCTTTCTTTCTTTCTTTTTTTTTGTCCGTGTCACCAACCCTCCAGCCATCGCCTCTTTTGGATCGAAACATGTACGGTTTTCGGAAACTGTAGACGCGGATCGACCGCACCAGCGTGTCGATTTCTCGCGCCGCTTCAGCCGAACCCTCTTATGTCCCCGGAGCTATCAGCAGAATGGGCTGCTTGATGCTCACGAAAGTTCTCGTGCACGTGTGTTCCGAGAACCTTGAGTAATGAAGTATGTTTTACAGCAACAGCAATCAGTAACCGATATCAGAAGCGGAGCAAAAAAAGAAAAGAGAAGTGTGGGGGGGGGAGTGATATTAGAGACGAGGATTGTACGTAATGAATTACCTTTCACTAAATTAAGCAACGAGGTTGATGCAAACTGATATACAATAGAAGAACAACATATAAAATTGTGCTGGGGACACCCCACCTTTTGAACATCATTAAATGACGCAAACATCACCGCATAAGCACTACGTACAGATGATTAACCAGCGAAGCTGAAATGTGCGGCCCTGGTGTTTATCACTAGGTTAATACCGACGGTTCATTAAACAACGCCTTGGTAGGCTGCCGGATCCTAGGCACGCAGTTGCTGCTTGCGCTCGGCTGCACGAGCCTGTTCTTGTGCCCGGGCTGCAGCATCGGCACGGCGTAGACGAGCTCGTTCCTGGTTTTGCTGGCGGCGTTACAGATGGAAAGCTGCCTGCTCCTCAGGAGTACGTATGACGCGTGGCCTACCTGTTTCGGAGCCAGAGAAAAACTGCTGCGCGTGCTCAACTTTCGACGGAGAGCAACGACATCCCTACTGGCGCAGACAATCGCGCGCCTCTTTCTCTCTTCCTTTTTTTTTTGCGCATGCGCATGGGATTGCCCCGGATTAGGTTTCGGCGTACAGGCGACAACCGGACGGACAGACGAATCGGCCAGCCATTTACAGCTTTGCTGTAAGATGCTTTGCGAGGTATGGGCTTGTGCTCGAGTTTTTGCATAACCTTTGTGGTTGGTTTAACAGTACAGAAACAACAATGCACAATAACCAATCGTAATTACACTTTCTGTTTGAATTCGCAGTAAAGAAAGGCCATAGCCAGCCTGCTACTCGTATTAATTCATCATCATCATCATCATCATCATCTGCCTATTTAATGTCCACTGCAGGACGAAGGCCTCTCCCTGCGATCTCCAATTACCCCTGTCCTGCACCAACCGATTTCAACTAGCGCCCGCGGATTTCCTAATTTCATCCCCCCACCAAGTCTTCGGCTGTCCTCGACTGCGCTTCCCTTCTCTTGGTACCCATTCTGTAACCCTAATGGTCCAACGGTTATCTAACCTGCGCAACATGACCTGCCCAGCTCAATTTTTTTCTCTCAATGTCAATTAGGATATCGGCTATACCCGTTTGCTCTCTGATTCAAATCGCTCTCTTTCTATCTCTCAAGGTTATGCCTAGCATTCTTCGTTCCATCGCTCTGCGCGGTCCTTAACTTGTTCTCAAGCTTCTTTGTCACTCTCCAAGTTTTTGCTCCATATGTTAGCACCGATAAAATGCACTGATTGTAAACCTTCCTTTTCAATGATAATGGTAAAGTTTCCAGTCAGGAACTGACAATGTCTGCTGTATGCGATCCAACCCTTTTTTTATTCTACTATGAATTTCCTTCTCATGATCAGGGTTCCCTGTGATTAATTGACCTAGGCAAACGTACTCCTTCACAGACTTTAGAGGCTGACTGGCGATCCTGAACTCTTGTTCCCTTGCCCGGCTATTGATCATTATTTTTGCCTTCTGCATAATAATATTCAACCGCACTCCTACACTCTCTCTGTTAAGGTTCTCAATCATTTCTTGTAACTCGTCCGCAATGTTGCTGAACAGAACAATGTCATCTGCAAACCGAAGGTTGCTGAGATATTCGCCGTCGATCCTTACTCCTAATGTTCCCAGTTTAATAGCTTGAATACGTCTTCCAAGCACGCAGTGAATAGCATTGGAGAGATTGTGTCTGCTTGTCTGACTCCTTTTTTATAGGTATCTTCCTGCTTTGCTTACGTAGAACTAGGGTAGCTGTGGAATTTCTGTAGATATTTTTCAAGATATTTACGTAGGCGGCCTGTACTCCTTGATAACGTGATGCCTCTATGACTGCTGGTATCTCTATTGAATCAAATGCTTTTTCGTAATCTATGAAAGCCATAGAGGGGCTTATTGTACTCTGCGGATTTCTCGATTACCCGATTAATGACATGGATGTGATCCATTGTAGAGTATCCTTCCTGAAGCTAGCCTGTTCGATTGGTTGACTAAAGTCCAGTATTGCCCTTATTCTATTGGAGATTATTTTGGTAAATATTTTAAACAATACTAGGAATAAGCTAATGGGCCTATAATTCTTCAATTTTTTAGCGTCTCCCTTTTTGTGGATTGGTATAATGTTTGCATTCCTCCAGTTTTCTGGGACCCTTGAAGTCGATAGACACTTGGTATAGAGAGCCGCCAGTTTTTCTAGCATTATGTCTCCTCCATCTTTGATAACATCGACTGTTGTTCCATCTGCTCCTGCCGCTTTTCCCCGTTTCATGTCTTGCAAGGCCTTCTGACTTCATCGCTAGTTATAGGAGTTTCTGGAACCTGTTTATTAGTGCTTCGAATGGAGATATCCCAACTCCTCTGGGTACTGTACAGGTCTGTATAAAACTCTCACGCTACTTTTACTATACCTTCGAGATTGCTGATAATATTACCCTGCTTATCTTTCAGTGCATACATCTTGGATTTGTCTTATGCCAAGTTTCCTTCTCACGGATTTCAGGCTGCGTCCATATTTTACGGCTTCTTCAGTCTTTCTCACGTTATAATTTCGAATATTGCTTATTTTCACCTTGTTGATCAGTTTTGACAGTTCCGCGAATCGTATCTTATCTCTTGAATCGTATCTTATCACTTTCATTCTTTGTCGTTTCTCTATTAGGTACTATATTACTTGGGAGAGCTTGCCTACTGGTTGCCTTGGTGCCTTGCCTCGGACTTTAATTTCTGCCTCTGAAACCAGCCTATATAGTTATGGTTTCATTTATTACCTCTGTTATCTTCTCTCTGTTCCAAGGCTGCATATTTGTTTGCAAGGGCCAGTCTGAATTTGAATGTTTTTACCCTTACTGCCACTAGCTTGGCCTGTTGCTTCTTGACCAATTTTACTCGTGCTCTCTTCAAATTGAGGTGAATCCTAGCCCTCATTAACCCATGATCACTGCACTTTACCCTACCTAACACTTCTACATCGTGAACAATGCTGGGATCGGCAGAAAGTATGAAATCAATTTCATTTCTTGTTTCCACTTTTTGTTGCTACGCTTCCTGAATAAGGTGTTCATTATTCGCAGGTTATTCCTTTCTGCGAATCCTATCATCATCTCTCCTCTAGGGTTCCTAGAATCGACGCCGTAGTTGCAAACTGCTTGTTCACCAGCCTGCTTTTCCCCCACTTTTGCATTTAAGTCGCCCATGACTACAGTATACTGAGTTTGCACTTTACACTTGGCCAAAATGTTGGGCGATATAAAACCGCCACTGTGGCTTTTACATGAGAAAATTAAGTGCCATTCCATTCTGTGAAGGGGGATGGCCAACGAAGCTGTGTATGTGGGTCCCGTAATGGCGAACTGTCCATCGCCCTGCGTGAAACGCCGTATGCACATTAATGGAAGGCGAGGCGCGACTACTTGCTCCTCCACGATGTTGAGCCTCGGAAGATGATGAGGCACCGGTGGGAATACATACCCATGTATTGTTGCAAAATACGGCGCGACACCTTTTACTAACGAATCCCGGCACGTAGAACAGAGACGCACCTCACCGCACTGCGAGGGCGCACACTGCTTCACCGTAGCCAAGGCGATCGTGCGTTGGTTGACGTCGCGCAGTGCTGTAATGCCTGTGAGGTCTCCCGAAAACCACAAGCAGTCACACACAACACAGACCACGCAAAATTTATTCCCCACAAACTCCCTCTGAAACCTGGCCATTGCTCCGATGAAACGTTCCAAGTTTGCGGGATCGGGGCCACATGGACGGTTGTCATTTCTTCCAGCCTCGCGGTCCTGGCGGGCAGCACGTTTACGGGACCACCACCACGGGAGAGCGGAAGGAAAGGAGATACGCAAGCGTTTGGAACGTAGACATGGCCGGCGCGGGCCAAATTGTAGTATCTGTTCTTATGAGCTTAATATCTGATACAGGTTGTACTTTGACCTAAGATATCAAGCTTATTTTTGCGAGTTGGTGGAGTGCTTAAAGCCTGCTTCACCTCCGCTGCGGGTCGGCCTAGTATTGCACTATCTTCGGGATCCGTCCACGTATGGGGAGAAATTCTCGATCTACACGGCTCAATAGACGCACGCATTTTTTCCCAGAACCTAGCCATATACAGCTTCGCTGTAAAAAGCAAACGACATGGGAGCGGCACCTTCGCATGTATGTGAGCAGGTGTCTGTGCATACGGGGGTGTGCATCTGTGCGCCTGTGACAGAGCGAGAGAGAGAGAGATAGGGGGAGCATGCGTGGGTGTGTGGTCGTGTGCCTTCGTGTTCTATGTAGGTATACAGACTGCGAGTGTAAAAACATGGGCGCTCTGGACAGTTGCATTGACCCCAAAAGATCCCGTACACATGACGCCTGCGACAAAAAAGGATGTTCCACATCCGTCGTCACGGCCGTCAGGTGAGGCGCTAGATAGCACTCCCAGGTTTAATTAGTTACAGTAGATAAACGTAAATACCCCAGACAGTGGATCGGAAAACGGCGCCACGGTAGTTTAATTGTTAAGAGCATCGCATGCGTAATTCAAAGAAGTGGGCTCGTGGCCCACCTGCGGCCAGTTGTTTTTTGGTCCACTTTCATTTTCCATTAATTTAACATTTCTTTGTCTCTTTGTTTGTTGGCTTCTTATGATATGAACTGGGAGTAATATTTGGAAAGAGCAAATTCGTCTGCTTGAAAATATTGGTAACCTCATTGGTAATGTCCCACAGGATCTTTTTCTCAAGCATTATGGAAGGCTGTAACAGAATCATGAGCACAACTTGCAAAGAGACGGCCATAGAGCCTCGATCGCGTTGTGTAGTAAATGCTCTTTTTTTAGGCCGAGTGGATTTGACTCATTTTGATCCGTACACCAGCTGGATCCAGCTCATTTTGATCAAAAATACGATTTTCACACACGGTTCGTTTGCCTTATTTGATCGATGTCGTTGTGATACTTTTTCTAGAGGAAAATTGACTAGTTTTAGAGCGCAGCTCTTAGCCGCCTGGTCCGGCGGCGAGTGTCGGCGTTGTCCGACGGTGTCAGCGTAACCAAGCGAACTAGCGCCGCGAAGAATGAAAGCGAGCACGAAGCGCAGCGGGAGATGAAAGAAGCGATAGCACAGGAGGAGGGTGCAGCGGAACCATGAGGCAGAAAGCGGGGGAGGAGCGGCAAGGAGACTGCCTGCACATGCACAGAGTTTTCAGCGGCCTAGGCACCCGCAGCTGCGTGGGCGATCTGATCTGCACTTCCGAGGAGGGGGGGGCCAAGGTGCCGTGAGGTGGGGAGGGCTACGCTCGTCCGCGGCATCAACTGCTGAGGTCAGTCCGTGGTACCAGCGTTTATGACGGGGATCACTGCTCCTGGAAGCGGCGATAACGAGCGGCTGCCAGTAGGGCACGATGTGATGCTCCGATGAGTGTTGTCGTCGCTGACATTGGTGGCACGACTTCCCCGCGACGAAGGGCCGCTCTCGTCGTTGGTGGAACGAACGAGTGAGAAGAAAAGCGTACTGCCGCGCAAGACGGCCTCTGCGGAGGCGATGGCTACGATATGACGCCAGAGTACCGCGCTTCGGCTCTATGGAAACAAAGCGCTGCATGAGCGGAAGTCTCTCTGCTGCGACTGCTGTGAATCGCATCCACGCGTCACCCACGCGCTATCTCTCGCGATCTCCCGAATAGCGCAGCATACGCTCCACACAACGCTCTGTTTGGAACGTGCCGCACGAGACCGATTGTTCGCGCCAACCAATATATCGCGAAATGAAAACAAGTATAAAACTGCGCTCGAACTTCGCATTAGTTAGTATCGTAATCATTGGTGATTTTTTAATTGCCAATAAGCTCTATCTTATATAGTTTCGGTTTTTAGATTTGGCTCACTTCGAAAAAGAAAGCTCATATGCTTATTACTGTAAATAACAATCTTTTGAAGCTAAGCTAAGTTATTCTTCATGCAAGCACATAGTGTGGTGCCAGACATGAGACTCTGCAGTGCTACTGCAAATCTCCTTCAGGCTAGCGTCGCAACCTTACAAAGAAGAAACCGTGCTGTTTCCCGTTTCCTTCTTATGCATTTTTAGGGGGAGGCAGCAGTGCACGTCATTTTTCGCACGAGCGATCTCTGCGACGGAATCGTGTTGAGGCAGAGCGATGGGTGCCAGGGCAAAGGGAAACCAGGAAAACGTTGATGGCGTCAGTGCTTTTTTTTATTTGCTCCGATAGTCTTCAGTGCAGGGACCGCGTGAGATGTGTGTACTCGCCCACGGAAACGCTTGTGTCTCTCTTTTAATTTTTCTTTTAAAACTCTTATTTCTTATTGCCAGTGGGCACAAGATTGCTGTGCCTTTGCAGCTTTCGCCACCGATGCTCTGGTCTCTATTCCTCCTCTCTCCTTCCCGAGTTGCTTCTAAGTGTCTTTCGGCACGACAAGAGAGCGTGATCTTGTTTGTCAAGATGCCGCGCGGCCGCGTGCCCGACCTGCAGCGGGTCGGGGACCGGCGCTCAGCCCTTCTAGGGTGGCAACGATTTTTTTTTCTCAAGTGAGGTCGCTGCCCTTTCTCGACAGTGCTTCGTCTCGATGTAGCAAGGCAGCTGGCGAGACAAAAATAAAGGCTGGGAAGAAGCGGCTTGAAAGCTGTGCTCGTGCTCGGAAAGGGGAATGGGCGATGCAATAGAGTGGTGGTCGGCAGTTTCAAACTGCGATTCACTCAGATCACTCAGCAGCGCTGTTACGCATGTCCGCGCTTCTGCATTACTGGCGCCTTCTTTCTTTTTTCCCCATTCTTACGGATGTAGGCTGCAGAGAAGAAAGAGGACGCGCTCGCCGAAAGAACAAAAAGTCGTAGGCTGAAGAAACACACGAACAGTCCAGAAAGGAAACGGGCTCTTCGCCAACTTTATCTCTTATCTTGGATACCGTTTTCTATTTTTGGACAGGCTACATTTACTCCAGTTATTTGCGTCAAAGGTTACTCTACGAATCTGCCTCGACGGCGTGGGGTAGATTTAGTAGTGGGGCGGGTATTGATTAGCATCCTTTCATTTGCGGCGGGAGAATCAGTAGGAGCAGGAAGGAACTAGTGACGATTATGTCACAAATGCGCTTTCGCGTCATGTTTGTTTTGCTAGATCACAAAAAAAAGATATCCTTTATCACTTTCGTTCCCAGAACACTGCTTTGTTGTTTTTTTTTGTTGTTTTTGTTCTTCTCTGTTTTTTGTCTGTTGGTTCGTTTTTCGCATAAGAAAGAAAAGGTGAGAGGGAGGGCAACAAACTTATCCCGCAGACGTAACTGTCACCGTAGGAAAGTGCCACTGTTAGTTAGATCCGCCAAGTAGAGAGACTTTAGTGCAGTGGTGCTTGTAAAATTGATAAAGCTTCTTTACTTTGAACGTGGCTGCGTTAAATAATTGGCGTGCCTCTTCGGCAGAACGTGTGAAAGTGAAAATAAACGACATGACGCGAGCTTTCTTTCGTCATGTTTGTTTTTATACATATCTATTAAAACAAGGTGGAAGCGGTTACAGAAAAGTATCGGAGCAAATCAGCATCCGGAGCTCGTAAAAAACAAACGCAGGCTTCAGCGGGAGCAGGGAGCTCGCATGCGTACCCCAGAGGCCGAGTATGTGGCCTCAGAAAATCCCAGTAAGAGATTTCAACTTACGAAGAAAGGGAAAAGCGGCAGTTGCATTCAACTATCTATATATTTTGCTCGCATTCTTTTTTTTTTTTTTTGCTTCATGAGCATTGTCCACCATTACGAAAACAAAAAAGAAAAAGCGATGGCGTGGTTCGACTCAGAACTTGAGGGTCGAATTTTGATCGAATGGCCCGCTCGCCAGTAGAATTTGTATCGCATGAAGCAAATAACTTCTTTGCCAGACTAGCGCGCCAAATCGATAAGAATAGGAAGCGAAGACGGAGGACCATACGGCAGGATCGCTGTGTTCGCCTTGTTTGGTTGAATGGGAAGAAGCTTCCAGTGAGGAATATGACCATTTCTGTTTTGCTGTTGACCTCTTTTTATTTTCAGACTCCCTATAAGTGCAATAGGAATTCTCCTTTATGCTTGCTTAGTTTTCGACTCATGCGTCTTACCCCGCAGTACATCGATCTTTGGGTTAGGCTTAAAGACAAAAGTTAAAGAAAGGGATATATTCCGTATTCCATGACTTCAAGTGCGCTTACAACCAGAGAAACTTTGCACCGAGTATCGGGTGGACAGCCATTTCGGCAAAATAAAATCTTCCCGAAACTGCTATCTCCCAACTTCCACCTCCAAACCCCATCCCTGGGTGATTACAACGGCAATATTCAAGCAAACTTAAATGCAAAGAAAAGAGAAAGAAAGAAAAAGAAAAGCAAATAAAAAAAGAAAGGTTTCTGGCGTTCCGGAATGTATACTTTTCACAATAAAGAAACACGGTGCCACCTAGAAAATGCATTCTGTTGGTAATGTTACCTGGGACACTTTCCTTCTTTTTCTTCCTGTCTCTCTCTGCAGCAAAAAAACGAGAGAGAGAGAGAGAGAGAGAGAGAGAGAGAGAGAGAGAGAGAGCGGTGACATCGCGCAGAAACGCAAGCATTGAACGTTGAAACGCGCTAGCATTCTTCAGCCAGTTTGATTCACTTATTTGTTGTCGACGAACACTCGCAGTGAAAGCAGGGATGAACCAAGTGCGATATCTGCGGACTGCCGAGAATGCCTCAGGCACGTCGTTCTGTGCAAGAAAAAAAAAAGCAAAGTAAACATAGCGGCGCAAAACAAATATCGGAGCAAGCAATATCCGCGGGAAAGCGCTCTGAAGAGAGCAACGGAAATTTGAGCGAGACGTTTGCATGTTTCGCATCTGCTCCGGTTCCATGCGTATCAGCCGTAAAAGCATTCATGTGCACCGGAAAGCTTTAGTCACGACTTCGCTGCTTCCGGATGAAAATGAATTATCACAAGAAACAAACACACGCACGCTCGCACGCACGCACGCACGCGCACACACACAGAAAGGCTCGGTGGTGCCGCTTGGTGTGTTCCTTCGATGTTTCGAACGCTCGCGTGTGCGGCGAACGCTGCTATCTCATTGCCTCGTTCGTTCCGCAATAAACACGCCAATTGTTGTGCTCCCAGTACAAATGCTCAAATATTTTGCCGTTAAATCCTGAGCTTACCCGATATACGTGTAACTGCACATGTGGGCTGATCGTGCGTATAAACTGATCGCGGGTTTCCTCTGCAGATCCAGCCTTCCTGGCAGCAAAGGAGTATTGTACTAGAGACGACATCATTGCCCGTATAGTAACGCTTTGCTGCTGTCGACGAGGGTATAGGGAAGAAAATAAGCATTACAAAATTTTTAGGATTCTAAACACAAGAATATGAAAAAAAAGCAGGAAATGACGATGTCATTCGGTGCATTTATAATCGATCGGACTCCTTAAGCTAAGGGCTGTCTCTGCTGAGGCCAAAAGATGAATTAACTATCACTTAATAGTGGCAATGTTACCCGCAGTGGTGACACAGTGCTATGGCTTTCTACTGCTGACCACGAGGTCATGGGTTCAGTCCCCGACCGTGACGGCCGCATTCCGATGGAGCTGGCGTGCCAAAACGCTTGTGTACAGAGAGTTTGGTGAACATTAAAGGACTCCGGTTATTTAAATTTATTCCAGTGCAGTTCACTACGGTGGCTTTCATAGCCCCTCTGTTGTCTTGAGACGTTAAGTCCAATCAATCAATCAATCAATCAATCAATCAATCAATCAATCAATCAATCAATCAATCAGTCAGTCAGTGGGGTATAATGCACACGAAGTGTGTTGTACAAAAAAGCTTCTAGGAAAGTTTGAAGCGACGTTCCACTAAAAACATTTACGGAAACACTGCTTTGGCTGAAAGCAGGTGTGCTCTTGTATGGATTCTTGATGATCTACAGAGTACTGCCGCGGATATGCAGTAGCCTGCATCAGGGTACAATAATCACATAGGACTTGTATGACAATGAGGAGATGCCCTTCAGCGGAGCAAAGGAGAAAAGAAAAACCGTTGACAAACCTTGGCAAGGACGCGGACAGACACTGCGCGGTCCGTGTTTTTGCAACGATAACGCCGTATTAGACAAACCGCGCAGGTGATGAAAAGTATACGTCAGCAGCATCTGAAGCGAGAACAGTGAACGAGCCAAGATATCTGTGACAGTCCGAGACCTCCATAGTTTCATGTTCTGGAACACGTGGGTCTAAACAGGTGTGTCGGCGTGCTTTTCTGTTGACCCCCCGTGAATTTAGGTGGCTATACTCTGTTCAAGTGAGCAAGAAGAGGCCCGTAAGCTTATACTTTTAACTTAAACAACACATCCATCCTTTCTCTCTCTCTTACCTTCTTGCCAACCACTCTAGGGTATTATGCCCAGCTGATCGAACAGTACCAAACATAAAAAAGGAATTTTGTACCAATGTAGTTGCAAATATCCATTGTAGACACATAGTTGCTGGCGTTATATCGAAATCGTGCGGGAGGAAATAATACGTATCGACAATCGCGCAAATGTCTAAATGAGCGCTTCGGGGAACCAGACTACAAAGACATAATAGTAGGCCGGACGGCTTCGCCATTCATTGCAAAGCTTGATATTACTAAGCATATTCTTGAGATTGAGTTAAAAATGTCGACTGCATGACCGATGTCTGGACATAAACTGCCGCTATTTATCCACATCTGCGCCAGAGTCGATCCTACTGGCAATGGTAGCTTATCGGCTATACAGTTTGCTCAGTCCCCGATTGTGATTGTGTGTCTATGCTCCTTTCTTTCTTTCTTTGCTCCTTCCTTTCTTTATCTCTACTTTGTTGTCACTTTACCTGCCCCTCCCCATTTTCCCCAGCGTAGGGTAGCAAACCGGATCTTCCCCTCTGGTTAACCTTCCTGCCTTTCCCCTTCTGCTTTCCCCTTTCTCTCTCTCTCTCTGTCTCTGCTCAGCATGAGGTCAAGGGTTCGATTTCTGAGCTTCGCTGTCGTATTTCTTCGTGGGCAGCATGCAGACAGGCTCGCGCAGTGAGGCTTTTGCGTGCATTAAAAGCGGCCAGGTAAGCGAAGTTAATCCGGAGCCCATGGCTGAGTCGTTTTTCGCTGCACAGGTAGGTAATTGTAATCTTCAAAGAGCGCTAAAGGGGAATAATCATTCAGCCAGAGGTTCTCAAATTTTCTGGCTTTGGGGAACCCCACCTGCCTTCCCAGAGTGCCGCGGATCCACGGACGCGCCCCGCATGTCCTTACAGCACACCGACGGCCATTGTCGTACGTCGACAACGAGGCAGCAAGCTGCTGGATTCGAAAGTTTCTTTCAGCTTGCAGGACATTCCCAATCAGGCCACTCTCCGAGCAGGAATGAAACGCGTCTAGCGCGGACTATGTGGGCGTATACGAATTGCATAGCAACGAGTCTTAAACGCCGCTACCGCGATGGTCTTTTTCGCGAAGTCTTTCGAAGTCCAGATGCGTGGTTTAAATTGTTAAATGCAAGCTATAATGCAAGAATACACCGAAAGAGGGATGGTGTGAGAATAATTTCGGCCAGTCGTGGAACGCTAAAATGCTGTTCCGGGACTCACTTTGAGAACCCCTGAGTTCAGCTATATACATTAGCAGATTGTTCTTCCACAACTGCGAAACGGCCACTCTTACGGTGACAAGACGCCTTATAGGCCAGAAAATACTGGAAAAAAAAAGGGAAGGACAAGAAAAGACCAAGAAACAAAGCTTCAAGGCGAATTGCGACGCTTCCCGAAAACTTACCGTGACGTAATGAATTTCAACAGCGTCTAATCGAGGTCTAATTCTATGTTCTTATTGTAAAAAAAGATTCGCACTGCCTTCTTAAGACACCAAAGACTGAATCTAGTAATGATCGAGAACTCTTTCTACGCCCAAAAATACAAAAAGATAGCTTGAAATCCTTGTTATCAGACTGATATATCGGGGATGATATCCCGGCTTGAAATTAAAATAAAGGAGGCAAGCTTGGTCATATACCCGCAGCACGTTGCAAATTTTTAACTGTGAAGTCGTTGTGGGTGTTAGGAAATGTAACGAGAGCCCCGTTAATGAAACCATTTTATTGCATGTATATTTAATTACACTTCTTTTTTCGCTTCAGAATTGTTCCGAGTGGCGTCTCACCTGTGTTTTATACCGCTGCAAATGGCCGGTTTGAAGCGTCAGAGTGGAATGAAAAATAAAGAAATTAGAGCAATTGTTTTATTATATGGCTGAGTGTAGAATCCTAGTCACATGCGGTGCCTCAAGTGTTCGCTAAAATCAAGTCTTCAAACAGAATCGTCATTAGTCGTAAGAATGTCACTGTGGTCATCTCCAGCATTTATCGATAATTAGAGGAGCGTTCGGCAGGGATGTCTGTTGCACATTATACGAGCCACTTCCCCATGTTTTCATAGATTCCCTGGTCAAAGCACAGAAATTAAGTAGAAGGCTGTTTTCCTTAGCTCAAAAGAATCAATTGTTTTAACACATTGTCCCTACAACGGTATTCGAGAGCGTTAGTTTAGGGGACGCAAACGGCTTGCATGTGCAAGAAATAGGGGTGACGGTACTGCGCATGCGCAGATACCGACGTAGGGGTCTGCGCATGCGCAGTACCGTGGCCCCTAGCTCTTGCGTACGCAAGCCGCTTGCGTCCCCTAAACTAAAGCTCTTTATTATCGCAGCGCACGCGATAATTCTTTTTTTTTTTTTTTTTGAAATGAATATTAGGAGAGGTTGGCGCCTTTATGGTGGCACCGGCTACTCCTTGTCACTTGGCAAAGGAAACAAATTTGCGTAAAAAGGGGTGCTATTTGCACCAAGTTTACGTGAGAGTTTTTCTCAGGCAGTAACTGGATTGATTAACTGAGCTATCTTCATGTATTGTGCGTAATAATTAGTCGACGGAAATGTTTGTTTGCCACGTGGCGCTATAGTGGCGCAGTCTCGTGGAGGAGTGCGAAAGCCCTTTCGCTCGGCCCTCCGCCTAATCTTCCCTCAGGCCACAGCCACTCGTTAGCCTTGATTCCTTCGTCGCGACTCCCGCAGCCACAGAGGTCCACAAATCTCCGCATGTCAGCGCTACTCACGTCGCGAACGGCGGCGATCGCAAATAGAAAGCGACGACAGAGCGGCAGTGATTCGCGGCGGCTCTCGCAGCAATTAGGACGGCCCGCGGCTGTTTGCCACGCACCGTCAGGGCAGCCCGGAGCTAACTTTTTTTTCCCCCGCGTTTCCAGAGCGCGCGCGCAAATAGATCCAGATTCGCGGGCAAGATGAAAGAAGCCGCGTGGGCCAGAGAAAGGTCGCGTCGGCCCGACACGTTGAAAACCACGCGACCTTGGCGCCGCGTGCTGTCGAGAGACGAGACGTCCGCGTGGCGGTCGACTTCATCAGGCGCGCCTTGTTGCCGTGGCCAGAGCATCGCCCACACGACTCGTATTCGTGTCCGCGGGCCCGATGATTCTGGTGCGCCGCGTCCATACGCCACCTCAGCCTGTCTGCCCACGCAAGGCCGAAAGAAAGAGCGTGGCGGAGCGAATGAACTGTTTGCCCGCCGCCCGAGGAGTCCCTGTTTGCGCCCGCGGCACGAACCCTGGCTGACGCGGGAGCTGACGCGCACGCACAGACACGCGCCAACACGGCTCGGTAGACACATCGGGCCGCGGCCGTGTCGGGCGCTGCGATGAACACATTCCGCGCGTCCTCTCTTCACGGGAGCAGCTCATTTCCTGAACGCTTGATTACATTTTTGTTTCCTCTCTTTTTCTTTCTTTTTTTTTTTTTCAATGTTGGGTTTGTCCCTTCCGCTGAGATCCTCGTTCCGTTGCGGCGAAGTCGGTGGAGCCGTCGAGAGCCCATGGCGGAAAGTTGAGAAACGTCGCCCAGGCCGTGTTCCTTTCCTGTTGCGCGTGCGGTTGTGTGAGCATGTCACTCGAATCTGTGCATGCGATCACGCGAATGGGCGTTCGTATGCATGCCCAGGCACACGCGCGTTAGCATATTTTTTTTATAGGCCTATGTTCTTTGGTCCACTATTTCTGCGGAAGGGAAATACCGAAATGCAGAAATCGAGCGATGAAAATCCACTCGAAGAGAATCTTATAGTGCCGTCTCGCGTATTGTTTCTAAAGCTATCATTAATATTCTAAAAGAAAAGTAAAAAAAAAAACACATTGGCAGAAATATAACAGAAGTGCGAAGCAAAGTGAAGACCTTGTTATGGGCCCAATTTCGCTGTCGCCTTGAATTAAACCATTTAGAGATGCACCAATATAACTGAAATGACTAATAAAGAACAATCTAGCGGCGGAACGAGGTATAAAAATTTTTTAAGATGCGATTTGATGCGCATGTTACGTACACGCCTACCACACCGCCAGACGGTCTTTGCTCCGCGTAGTTTTTCTTCTTCTTCTTCTTCCGCTTATCTTCCCCAGAGAAATGAATAAATGAATGAAGCCTAGCGTACAGACCTTTAAACAAAGTCGCTAATACTTTTTCTTTTCATGCAAGCTTTAGAAATCAGTTGTGAGTGAGCGTTTTATGTTGTGTGTCCTTTTCTTTGTCTTTTGCAGCGCTCTAAGTTTCGATACTGTAATGCAATACCAACTAGACCACCTATCCATTATATTGCTAATACTCCACGCTGTGAAGGTACAGAGGGAACTACTTTCATCTTTATATCACGCTGCGCTGTCGACACACAATCACGCCACGCGGCATGTAGTACGTTTCCACTGCTGGCGTCGAGAAAAAAATGGGATGTCTGCTGCAGCCGCCGAATGAATGACGTGCTGCGATTTCTAGTTAATAATTGCATGGCATATTTCTGTTATCAAACACACCTGGAAGAATGAACGTATCTGGCGGTTCCAGTACTTAGTGGGTTTGATTGTTGCGCTTGTTGCTCACGGTAATGCACATGTCGTCAAGCTTGGAAATCCTAATGTTGAATGTATGTTCAGAGCCTGTGCTTATCGCTTAGGGTCCAGGAAAAAATTGCGCTTTGGAAGCACTCATTCATCTAACTGCGCTAACCTGAACTATATATACGGAAACATTTAATGCGCATGTAATACCGTTTTCGCAGTACGTCACGAGTAGAGGTAAAAGTGTGTAGACAATTCTTTTAATATTTTACTGTTATAGAAGTCAGCCGTTGACAAAAATGACCTTTCTTCCGAAAATCTGTTTAATCTCCTGTGCGATCCGTACGCATATTGCCGCAGGGGTTGATTCTATAACCTTTAAAATGCAACATACATGTAGATACTTGAGTGCATTTTCCGCAGCTTAAGCCACGTCGTCCACGACAGCTTTCATTCATATGGGGGCACTATATAGGCTCACAGACAGATTATTTTTGATAAAACACATCAAAGAGCGCTCAATAGCTTGCCGGTGTAAGGAAGCATACGCTAATTCAAGTTCCGTTGCTATCCATCGGTGTGCAAAAGTTTAGGCATGGTTCCATGAGGCGACCTGAACTCGAGCGCCGGCATGTTTTTTTTTTTTTTTTTTCTTTATAAACGTCTCTGTTGCTGTTGAGAAATGTGTTCCCACGAGAAGACCCAAGGATCGGTGCTTCCAGGGAAAACAAGACGTCAAAATCGCATTAGTCCGGATCATTTTTGTGAACGTACAAACCGCTGCCACCAGTGGCATCATTACGTTTGACAAGCCATCTTTAGCTGTAAAATCGAAGGACTTTGAATATCACGCGTTTTCTTCCCTACAGAGCCGCTGTCATATTAGCGTAAGGCAATTCAGGAAGCGAGCTGAAACACAGATCTTTTCCCTATAGTCATGAACTTGCGGAGATTGGAAAACTTCCCTTTAGAGTTACGTACTAAACGAAAAGCCTGCAGATTTGTTCTGACTCACGCATTCATGTCCTTCACTAATTTGCTGGTTTTAAAACGACTTGGAGCTGATAAAAAATAAATACACAACCATCTGACACCATTCTTATGGTATTGCAATGAATGTGTTCCGCATTAGAACGGGAAACGATGCTGCAGTGTCGGTTGTAATTACGTACGATGAACTTATTCTTGCTCACACTCTATGCTACAGTGCAATGAGATGTTCCCTCGTGGCTGCCCTAAATCTCCTTGAAAAACGGCTGTCATTGGGGCAAAATGCGAGCCACAACCTTTGCCGGAGCAAATGACGATCGAGGCTCGTTTATACTTGAATTAGAAGTTCGCCTTTAATGTGTCACCGAGCTTTCTTTTGAGCGCTCGTCACGTGTCTTGCCTCTTTTACAGCGAAGCTGTATATTGTTGGCCAATTCGTCCTTCCGTCCGTCCATCTGTCGGTTGCCTGTGCACTGAAAACTCCGCCGGCGCAACCCCATGCGCATGCGCAAAAAAGAAAAAAAAATGAAAAAAGGAGGCGCGCGATTGGCTGCGCCTGTAGGGACGTCGCTGCTCTCCGCCGCACTTAAGTGCGCGCGCAACTGTTTTTCTCCGGCTCCGAAACGGATTCGCCACGCGTCATACGTACTATCAGCGTCAAATGAAAGTTGAACAGCGGAGCGCGTGGCCCAAGCATAAGTGAAGATATAGTGCGCGCCGTCCAGTCATCAGCATTGACAGGCGCGCACATCCCGTTTGGCCGCACTGCGCGATCCCCCTCTAGTGAGATAATTTCTCTTCTGTTCTGGTTCTTACACTTGAAAGGGAGAAAATGAAAAATAAAAATGAAGCTAAAATATTGCAGTTTACGACGAGTCTTGTCGCACAGATCGCCGAAACAACATGTCGGCGCGAACAGCGGTGCGCGTGGTACAGTTTGCACCGTCATCGCATGCAAGGTAGAGTCGCCCGCGCGGGACTCTGCGATGACGGTGCAAACTGCACCACGCGCACCGCTGTTCGCGCCGACATGTTGTTTCGGCGATCTGTGCGACAAGACTCGTCGTAAACTGCAATATTTTAGCTTCATTATTATTTTTCATTTTCTCCCTTTCAAGTGTAAGAACCAGAACAGAAGAGAAATCTCACTAGAGGGGGATCGCGCAGTGCGGCCAAACGGGATGTGCGCGCATGTCAATGGTGATGACTGACGGCGCGCACTATATCTTCACTTATGCTTGGGCCACGCGCTCCGCTGTTCAACTTTCATTTGACTCTGATAGTACTTGAGGAGCAGGCAGCTTTAGATCAGCAACGCCGCGAGCAGAACCGGGAACGAGCTCGTCTACGCCGTGCCGATGCTGCAGCCCCAGCACAAGAACAGGCTCGTGCTGCCAAGCGTAAGCAGCAACTGCATACCGAAGATCCGGCAGCCTTCCAAGCCGTCCTTTAATGAACCGTCGGGATTAACCCAGTGATAAACACCAGGGCCGTACGTTTCAGCCTCGCTGGTTTATCATCTGTACGGAGTCGTTGGGCGGTGATTCTTTCTTTCTTTCTTTCTTTCTTGTAGCTTTCCTGCGTTCCTATCCCCCTCGTCTGCTGTTGGGTAGCTAACAGGTTACGTGGCGCTGCATGCGTGCCTTGCACAAGTGTTCGCACTGATAGTGCTTCGCTCCCCGTCCTTTCTTGTATTTCAGCCCTTAACCCCCTTTTCCTTGGGTACGGCAGCAAACTGGGCGCGCAGCTGGTTGACCTCTCCAACTTTCGTTTCCCTCCTCCTTCCCCTCCTTCCTCCATCCCTCATCCCTCCTCCTCCTCCTTCTCCTCCTGTATGCGTTCTTTGTTGGGCAAAGGCGTCAAGTGGAGGCAGAAACACTGAAACTAAGGAATTAGACCTCAGCAAGAATTGTTTGGAATCTGTACGCAAGAAAGCTATCTTATTGGTGCTATCCTATTAACCAAATTGCCCTTGAAAAGAAAATATAATATTACGTGGAAGGTTTACGTTTACCGCTTCTGTCATAATGTGTGGGAAAACAAAGATGCTCTGTGATGTAATCTCTTGCGTCAAAACGAGATTACGCTTCGTCAAATGATGAGCACATCAAATACAACGCAGTCGGGCTTTGAAAAACTGAACATTGCAAATGGCGTTAACTTCTGAACACATGGTATAGATATAGGGATACGGGCATTTCAAATTTGCAGTATCAATCCTACATGTAATAATTTCAGCGAAGTTCTAAATGTTTTTTTTTTTTTTTCGAAGTTCTAACGTCTCTGCATATACGTTTTCACCCTCTCGATAGTATTAAAGAGTCTTGTCTAGGATGTAATCTAGAAATCAGTTTGGTCCTTTTTTGACATTCCGTGAGATGTAACCTACACAACAATTATGTCTATTTCTGCACCTTCTTGATAGCGCATTTCCTTACGTGACAAACTTTGGACGAAACAGGGAAGCGGCTTCCGAATTAACTTATTTCTGCGAAATATCCGCTTCGCTGACTCGAAAGTTTTGTTTACCTGCGCGTCTAAGGACATGGTGCAGAATGAGCTCTCGATGCTAACTCTCGCTATCAGTTCGCTACTGCGAAGCCACATCATGGTTGCTTCACACTAGACTATGATGTTTCAGTTCCAGTTTTGAAAAACCGTCATTATCGTTTGAGTCTAGTGCTCCTTCATGTTTTCGGGCTGTTGTGTCTGTGAGTCTTTGGTTTTTTAAGATTATTTATTCAATGACTTTGTGCTACCAGACCCTCGCATGCCAAACGAGAAAAGGCCAGCTTGTGCTGTGCGCCGCATGCTAACGCAACTAAACGCACCGAGTATGTCTAATGCTGCGGGGTCCGTGCTTCCGGCGTCAGCGGTGGATGTTGCATGTTAAACCGCGAGGCGACAGCGCTTAACGACCAGCGACACGGCAAAGCCCAGGCCCGGCCGCCTCGCCTTACGGATGCACCCTGATCCCCCCACCAATGGCGATCGACCGATTAAGTGCTCGCCCGGCTGCCGGTGCCGGAGAACGAAGGCCCGAGAAAGTCAGAACTCCACCGGCATACTTACTGGCTCTAAGCCAGAGTGGCGGCTTCCTTTCGACTCCGCCAGCCAAACTCCGGGCATACTTATCCATGAGATCCACGCCACGCGACGCTTCTGGAGTAGGCTTATGAACACGAACGTGGCTCCTCCTCAGTGGGTCCTGCTTCACGTTCGCATGATGCCTGCCTGTATATAACGCACAGTTCCATTTTGTTTGTTCGGTCCACATCGGTTGTGCAGTGATAGGCATGTTGGAAACGTATGTGTTGTGCAACCGCTGATTTGAATGCCCTTCTTGATACAATTGTGTGGCGAGGAAACGTATAGCTTGATTTTTGTTCAAGGATAAGTTGGAAGTCTATTGATAGGTGCGTCCTTCATGGATAATATAGAAGGAAGTTGACATTGCTTTATCAGTTTTATGGTTTCTTACTTCGTGGGTGAGAGCAGTGCGGGAAGCGCCATGAGTTGCAGCCGCTGAGTTCAGTATGTCAACTCATAGTGTGATCACGCTGACTACGTTTGTAGGAGGATTTCTTGAGCATGAATGGAAGGAAAAACATGGTCAAGGAGGTGAAAACATAAAATTTGGATCACGCTATGTTGTAACACGCGCTTGTTTGCATACATACGTGTTCTAGACTGAGTCCATCGTGCTGCGCGCGGACTGTGCACTAGCCTCAATTCTGCATTGGCGCACAGGTCTCTTTATTATGCATGGCCAACAACTGCGGCATTTCTAAACAAGTAATTCGGTACACAAAGGAATTTGAAAATTTTTATTGCTGCAAAGTCGCTACGGCCTATATGTCTCATTGACTTTCAATGGTCACGTTTTGTTTGTTATTGTACCGGGCTAGAGCAGGCGCTCGCGTTCATATCATCGTTCTGCCTTCTAACTAGCACGTAATAGTACGTTCCCGGTCATGTGCGCAGATTGTACTGATTATCTGGCCATCACATCCTTATAGTCCACGCTTTGTGGCAGCAACATTTCCATCTATTCTTGGTCGCATAACTTAGACGAAATCAAACAATTTTGCAATGGCGAAGATCATGAGGCTCATTCCACTTATAGTTTGGCGTGCTGTTGATAAATTTCCGGTTTACCGCAGAATTTATAACGTAATCGTGCTTGTACATAATTATCTAATAGATGCAAAGCCTCTGGGCAAGAACTGTTGTTTCTGCAGAACCAAAACTGCAGCGTGAGACACATCGCGACACCTATATACTGATGGACTTCGTCGATATTGTGTTGCTGACACTGAAAAAGCCTTCCTCTCGTTGTAACACGGATAGATGCGGAAAATGGTGGGATGTTTGCAAATACCGATGCTGATCCTTTCTAAAGTGTACTTACTCCTGATCGCGTCAAAAATAAGGTAGTCCCATGTTTTACCCGTATAACGCACGGGCTCCGTTCAACGTCGACAACTGCACGTGGCAAGTCGTAGATTTCCCGCAATTCCCTCCCTCAAAGTTTTATGCAAAGCAGGCAGGCTGAACGTGCTTCCAACTCTCGCTCGTCTCACGAAGGGCTTCAACAGAGCACTGAGTGGGTCTTTCAACGAGCTCGCTGCGTAATGCGCTCTGCACCAGCGTTAGTAAACATGGCCTGCATTGCGATGAGCACTGCGTGGACGAGGTGAGCGCTCCGGGGCCGGCACCTCGCGCACCGCACTGCTCGAACTCTCGCGGTCTGCTTCGTTGCACGGGAACGACCCGCACCTTCCGACTCATCCCTATGGCACGTGTGCGGGCTCTGATTCATTCCACGCCGAGATGCGCTACCCATCAACGGATGATGCAAAGGCGCAGCAGTTGGCCCGCGATCTATACAATGCGGGCCACTAGGCGTCCCCACGTCTCCTCAGCGCCGTATGGCGTGTAAATATTTGCCGCACTTGCGCAGGCCACTTGCGCGCTTCCCAGGCAACGCTTTCGCTGCGGCCGCATGAAGCTGGACGTAACAATGTTTATTGCGTCTGCTCATAGATGGGCCGACGAGCTGCGGGTGAGCGTGGCGGGTCGAGCTCCTCGCAGCAGGTCGCGGACGGCGGACGCGCTTTGAGCCGGCGGGAAGAACGGGGGCTATTTTAATGTGGCCTCATCGGGAGGAAGATGCGTTTCCCATTCTCCTACACGCGGCTCCTGTCTTCGTGGCCATGCTCCCATGCCTGTGCGCCTCGTTAAACGTAAACAAGCTCTATCAGGCGCTCCAGCTACGAATGGCGGTGTATACCTGAGCGGGAGCGCACTTCCTCGATGAGGGCTGCCTTTTATTCCTTGTTTTATTTTTTTATTGTTTTTGTTTTCTTTCTTTCTGTCTTGCCCATCCCCTCACTCTAGTCCCCGGGTTAATGGTGATAGCGCCGCTCAGTGCGCCGAACCAGCGAGGTACGGCGGCGCATTAGGGCCTGCGGGATGATTCTATATACGCACAAGCCTTTATGGGATCCTTTCTGATTTGTCTAAATTGGACCCGGCCACCCACCTGCACGAGCTAAGGTTATGAAAGCAGGGTCGACCTGTCTATATCGAGTTTTTAAGGCACTGCGCGTGCGCGAGGTCCTTAAGCAGCACCGATGGAACATACTGAGGGAAATTGAGTCTTAGCTCACACAAGAAAAAAACACGCGAAAAAAATTTTGAAGGACAAAAAAAAAAATATCCGAGGACGCCCGAGCAATTCTTATGAGATGTGAATGAGAAAGCATTAATTCCCCAAGTGAACGCTGCTGAGTGGTCCTTCGAGTTATGAACTCCTTGCGGGCAAGCGAGCGTATAGAGACGTTTGCCCAACGCCTCCTAAATAGCACAAGGCCCGTGCACTTCGATCCGTGACGTCCTGCTACCTTGCCTGACTGCCACAGAATCTAATTTGGACAGGCGTTGCTGTTACTTAGTGCAGAAAACACTAAATTACTTCTGAATTGGTTGTGGGACGCCAAAGAATCGAATGCGCACTGTAGGTTGTAATGAAACGGCATGCGTCGCCATTCACATTGCGTTGAGGTAAATTAGCAGAATAATTCTTGGAACAGTCGGCCAGCTTCTCGTCCAATGAGAAATTATACCCAACCCTACCGCTGGAGCGGGCACTCTATTCAGCAAAGAATGAAGCCAGTGTCATATCTTATTGCAATGATGGCTGCACTATGCGAATATTTTTTTATAGAACGCAGTTTTCGCAGCACGTCATTCTCTAATTTCGAATTTATTTTCGCCATTTCGAAATGATTTAAGCTCTCTGAAGTCATCAGCATTCCAGGATGTGATGAATTTATTGAATAACTTTCCCTTTTCTTTCGTTTTTTTTTTTAAACAATTCAATTGTTGCCCATGGTTTACGTATCCTTGACGTAGCGGTACTTTAGGACAGGAAGGAGAATGTTTATCATAATAAGGAATGAACGTTTCCGGAAAAGCATCGTAAGCGAAATCTGCACTTGCAGCAGCAATAACACTATCTCAGACCACGTGACAGGTCATCGCGAAAATGTACAAGCCAGTCTTCCGTAATAATTTGTGAGAAGCAAACTCGCTCTGGTGCCCTTTTAACTTGCCGTTTAACAGGGAAGGATACAGGCACGTGATCACTCAAGCTGTATAAAAAAAGCCGCAATTAACGTTATTTGATCTGTAGTTGCTAATAAACAAGTCAAGGCATTTGGACGTATCGCAGGTAATTCTGGTAGGATTATTCATAACATTGAAACACCCATAACATTTTTACAGCAATTCAACTCATAACATACTCGGATAACAGCTCAGAACTTAAGTCTATACAGATGCTTTAGGAGTGAACATCTATAGCGTATTATTGCTGCCTTACCTCTGTATTCTTCGAAGTGCTGTGTGTTATGAGGTGCAGGGCTAAATAAAAATTTAAGCCATGTGGCCTTTCATCAGAATTTCAAAAAATTGTCTTTCTTCACGCACATTGAGAAAGAGTGTTTTTCGTCCTAAATGACCCAAGTCCGGTTTTGCATATAGAGGAGGGACGGCGAGAAGTGAAGGCAGAGGCCTAGTTCCCATCCGGTCCCAGGAGATGAATGTGGGCCTTAAGGATGTCGGGGCATGGTGTCGGGGGAGGAGTTCGCCAACCACACCTCCAAGGTTGCAAGTCTGTGAGAGGCAGAAAGCTGGGCCAGACTGTCCTCCCAAGCCTTGCCCCCGCAAGACGTAAGATATATGTATTATGGAAGCCGCAGCTAGCGCAGGTGAGAGTTGGGTATCAAACCAAAACTGAACGGAAAGCAAAAAAAAACAACTTTTTTTTACAAGAACCTGAACTGAAACGGAACGTTTCAGTTCAGGTTCTTGTAATAATGATCTTCGGATAAGGGTGGCCACCTTCTTTAGAGCTTTTCGTCCATGCATTGCCTGCTCTTGTGGTTCAATCATGCTAGCTCATTTGCAAATACGCACGAGCATGTTGTCATTTTAGAAGTAACAGCATCGTTAGTGCGGTTTTTTGACGTGCCGCGTTGGGAGGTAGGCAGGTTGGTTGTACACTCGTGAGCGTTTGAATTTGATCACTGTGAGATGGTTCATCAGTGGTGGGTAGTGGTGGTGGTGGTGGGGATAAACTTTATTGAAAGGGGGGAGGCGGAAGAAGGGAGGTGGCAGAGGGATCGGTCTCAAGTGAGGCCCTGGGCCTGCTTGGCCTTCTCCGCCGAGTCCACCAGTACAAGCTGTCGGTCGACGCCCCTGGCACTGAGCCAGGTGGTCCAGTCAGTCTCGCTGCTGACCGGGGCATGAGAAAACGGGAGCGAGGTGCATTCACACATTATGTGTGTGAGTGTCCTTGCTTGTGAATAGAGCCTACATAGGTCGCTTTCCTTGCCCCCTGTGATTTTGTTAATGTACTTTGGGTGTGGCTATGTGTTTGTTTGGAGTGGCCAAAACGTGACCGCTTGCGCTTTATCGAGTTGATTGGCCGATGGTGGGAGCGTGCGACGCCTCAAGCGATGGGCTATTTCGTGATGCGTCTCGCAGGGTTCCTCGTGCCTCTCCTCGTTCCCGCCGTCCGTATCCGCGGTCGGGAAGAGTTGAAATAAAGAAACGCGCTTCCTATATTTTGGGGGTCGCTTTTGATCACACAGGTATGTGCACACTCAAGTATGTACGA
The DNA here is from genome assembly GCF_023375885.2 of Dermacentor andersoni. Taxonomy (NCBI): domain Eukaryota; kingdom Metazoa; phylum Arthropoda; class Arachnida; order Ixodida; family Ixodidae; genus Dermacentor; species Dermacentor andersoni. Next base: position 56,064,757 of record NC_092814.1, on the reverse strand, counting down.
TAAATAGGATGTCTTGCTTTCAAGATGTGCTTCGACAATAGTATTTTTTTAAACTACTTGCGCCCTCAAGAAAAGCACGCGTGCCATCTTTTCATTCTAACCGTCCAGCTGAGAAACACTGTGAAATCTTTTGCACAAAATAAATCTATGCTCTTTCCCTATAATTATTATCAGCTTATGCAAAAAAATATTATTAAATGGTTCAAACTGACTCGAACCGTTATTTTTTTCACTCCCGAGCTGAATCAGAGCGTAAACTCTAACAACAACAACAAAAAAATCGCAGTTGCGCCCGAAAGACGAAGCATCGATAGGGGTAGAAAAGTATTAGGCAACCTATGCGAAGAAAAATCGCTCTCGAACAGCACAAGAGGAGTCGACATACAAGAGCGCTGCGCGTGTCCCGTTCTCTTCCCGTCCAAGAACGCTCTTTTTTTTTTTGCATAAGCATGTACGAATCGGCCCAAGTTAGCACACTTGTGACGTGCTATAGACAACTAAACGAAGTCGGATTTCACACAAAAGGAACACTCACTTTCATAACGCTGGCTAGATGATGGACGCCAGCCGCGGGAAGCTAACGCTTCGTGCTGGCTCTAGCGTGAACGCGCGTCGGAAAATTGATAGTACGCGACCTCCAACACTGCCACACAGCGCGAACGAAACCACCAGGCATCTCGGCTCACGCTTAGCATTTGCACCAGCCACAGGTTATTTCCAAGATACGACGCGTGGTTCGCGTATGCGCTCAGCCGTGCAGACAGCCATGCGCAGCCACGGCCAGGCTAGAGGAGGAAACGCGCGCTCTCCTCCCCCATAGCGTGCTTGATCACGTGATCTCCAACATTGCGCGCGCGGGAAGACTACGCGCATCAAGTCACCGTCCTTCTCGGTTCACCCTCGCACACTTTACCTCGCAACCATACATGGCGCGCGGGGCGCGATATGATCTTATCGCACTTCATAGTGACGGCGACGGTGACGACGGCTGTAAGTGCGCCTTTCTGCGTTTTAGGCGAACATTGCTCAGTCGTTCCAAACACTGTCGACTACTTAACCCGTGGCTTACGCATACAGCGCATTCAATCGGCCTTGTCACGCAGCTGCGCAGTGACTTAATTGTGCGTGCATAGACTACACCGATAACGCCACCAAAAATGGTCCTGCAAACGCGTGTTGTGTCGCTTCACTTCAGACCCCTTCACTAGTTGGCGTCAAGTTTAGACTGCGTAGGCGTCTGGTTGCGCCCTCACGACTTTCCTTTGTTCACTCGCTCTCGTAGACGAACGCTGTCGTCAGGGGTGACGACTTCCTCTCGCCGAAAGGGGTACGTGGCAGCGTGAAACCTGTACGCTACACAAGCCGCCTGTATGAGAGAGGGAAAGAGAGTGAAAAAAAGAAAAAAACCGGGAGACCAACAAAACGTGCATTTCTTTCAATATCCTGCGACACGATGACAAAACAATGGAAGGATAAAAATAAGGCGGTAAGCGAACACTGTGCAGCGCAACAAGACTGCTTAGAAATGGCAGACAGTGGGCCGTCGGGTGCGAGAGTATTCGGCCCACTCAGCTTGATTGTCATCAGCTGCTGCGGAGGAGGATTGGATCGGTGGTCCGGATCGACAAATAATGCGCAGCGCAGCGAACGCTTTCTTATTTTGTTTTAGCGAAGTATACGAGGGAAAAATAGGCTCCACTTGCATTCACTTCCGAGTCTGCTCTATTCACGAAGGAACCAAGGGCGAGTCGTCCGGGCGTCGGGCGACGCCGGGCGAATTCGAACAGAGAAATGCGAATCCCCAAGACAGCCTGGGAGGCTGAATTCTGCTAAACACACGATAGCGTCGGAGGAGGAGGAGGAGGAGGAGGAGGAGGAGGAAAAAGCTTTATTTTGCAAAGGAATTTGGGACTTCCCTGGCTCCCTGGGTCCCCGTACTACCCCACTGCACTCAAATGTTCATGTTTAACATGTCCATGACGCTGGCGTCGGACGGTTAACGCGAAAATTGCAATAGGTCGGATTCTAACGGCTACGCCGCTTCGCAGAAACAGTCTCTGTATTTCAGGCAGTTTTTTATTTCTTTAGCGTGTTTCGCAGTTCTGAATAACTTAAAAAAATATTTAGTGGCTTCTTTTATACATGCTCTTTTTTTAAACATGCGGTAAGTGGCACCTCATAAAAGAGTTTGTTGGGAAGCATATCCGCAGTTTCCTTTACCGACACCTTTTGCAGTCACAATCCAAGCCTCTGTATTTTGTCTCCCCTCCTTGCCTCTCTCACTTAAATATGACAGAGATAGCTATGTGGCTCCTTCAACTCATTTTCTCTGCCTGCTCTTCTACACAAGTGACAGTGCTCAGAGGCTGGAGACACTGGGCTCCTCGCCGCTGCCTTTCCTTTGCAGTCGTCCTGCCCGAAATCAGTTTGCCATGAGTACTATTCACAAACTCATACATTTCAGAACGATGTGCAGATAATATTATTAATAATAATAATAATATTTAGATGCACCAATACATGCATCTTACAAAATCGGGCTATTTTTTGACGTCCGGCCATTCTTGAAAAAAAAAAAGAACACTTCACGGCCTAATTAAAAGAATCTAGGGCTATATTCACAAAACTTTCCATTAGTATGTGCTATTTAGCCATTGGTCGGGTGCCTACGCAAAATAATATGTCCAGCTTCAGGATTGACTGAAATTTGACCTTAGGGAAAATTCTAGCTTAAAAGCTTTTTTGCGAATACGGGCCCTGGAGCTGAATTAACCGAGCTGTTCGTTCATGAGTTGTCTTGGAACTTATGAAGCATAAGTGGACTTGGCATAAGTGAGGCATAATGGCATAATGAGGCATAAGTGGACTTGTCAACCGCCTTCGCTAATAATACGTCCAGCATTAAGACTGACGGAATTTCCTTTTACGAGGAGTTTTACGGGGCCTCGTTCGTAAGTGTGTTTTGCCGTTGGCCAACAGACTTCGCTAATATTATGTCGAGCATCAGGATTGGCAGAACTTTTCTCTTACAAGCAGTTGTACGGTAAGATGTTTTTGTGAATACGGGCTCGGGGGCCGTATTCACAAAGCTTGGCGTCGCTAAATAATTTTTGCCGTTGTTCGACCGCCTTCGCGCTAATAATAATAATGTGTTCGTCATCACGATTGATTGGAATTTGCTCTTACGAATAATTCTAACGTAGGAGATTTTTCCGAACACAGGCCCTGGACTCTTATTTACAAAAAACTCTGACGCTAGAATTGGTCATAAAAGAAAATTCCAGCCAGTCCTGACGCTGGACATAATACAAGTGAAGGCGGCCGACCAGTGGCAACGAACACAGACGAACAATAAGCTTTGTGAATTCGGCTCCTGATCCCCAGATTGGTGGCTATTGACTTTTTTTTTTTTTTGTATGCAACAAACTTTGTCAAATTCGGTGGCGTGGATGCCGGGCAAAGCGATTTCTTCGTTTTAGTGTATTTAGGTAGAAGCTCTCTCGCCAGCTTTGAGCATCGCGGACAGCTAAGCTCGGTATGTAGGTCACAGAGTGATGATCATCTCTACAAAATATTACACAAATACATGCTGCGAAACAGCTCAAAATCCAAACGAAATCCTCTTTTCTCCTCGGAGAAGCCACTGTTCCCGCTAAGTAAGACGCCGTCATGGTTACGTCACACGAATTGCCTGCCGCGCACAAATGAGGGAATGCAAATTCTGGGCAAATAGATTAACGTAACAGGCACGCCGAGAGTCATATACTGCTGTCACAATTACTTGAGTATGTCCGTAGCACAAGAACTGGGCACGTTCTTATTTGTTTACCTCCACCTCCCGTCTTGCCAAGTGCAGAGTAGCAAACCGGGTTTTCCCTTCTGGCTGACCACCCTGCCATTCCCTTTTCTTCTCTCTCTCTCTCTCTGTCTCTCTCTCTCTCTCTCTCTCTCTCTATATATATATATATATATATATATATATATATATATATATATATATATATATAAGCCCAACACAAAGAACTCTTGCGCTAGATTTGTTCATGAGAGAGTTCCAGCCAATCCCGATGCTTAGCATACTATTTGCGAAGGTGGCTGGCCAATGGAAAATAATTTGGGAACGAGAAGCTTCATGAATTCGGTGGTCAGGAGCATTCGCTGTACCAAAGGACTAGATCGAGTGGCTGTTGGCAGATTTCTTGCAAGGGCAGCCAGCGTTTGACAAAGTTCCCGTCAAGATAACAATAAAGCGCCGAAGGATATGCTTCGCCGTGAATATAGAGTGACAATTTGTTGCAGAAAAAAATACACATTGCCTTGCTTTTCGCGAAAAGTGTCAATCGCACGTCTCGAGATAAATCGAAACCTGCTGCTGTATTAGCTTTTTCGCGAAGACGGCAACGTAGCGAGCACAATACCAATACAGAGTGCATGAGGAAGAAGTGATTTTGGGCGCAACAATCTGGATTCTTTAGTTTTCCCTTAGGCAATATCCAGCTCAGCGTCAAATCAAACAGTACAATACCGAGCCCGCGGTGCGTCCCGCAATCGCCTCTCGTCTAACCTAGGGTACCGCGACGTATAATCTCGATTGCTGAGTCAATACATCCCTCCAAGTAACACATGGCTTGCTCGAGTTTCTATTTTCATCTGCCTTCTTGCTGGACTTCCATTTTCCTCTTGGTTTCGCCGTCAGACTCAAAAATGTCGTTCGTTCCGTCATTCACCGGGATACAATCACTACCTTGTGTTTTGATCGAGGCTCGCCGGAAGTACGCGGCAGGTAATCTTCGGCTTAAATGTTCCGCGTGTTTGTGAGTGCGTGGCGCTGACAGAGGGGAGAGCCGGTGCGTATAATGCGCGCGATGTGGAATTGGAGCGGCGGACACTTTCCATTCGGAGAACGCTCGTCGATTTTCTTACCCCTGCCGAAGGAAAACAACCGAGGCATAAAAGCGCTTCGTCGTCCCCGAAGCAATATATCGCTCATTGGCGCCGCCCGGCTGTCGTCGCTTTCTCCCGGCTGGGAGCTTTCGCGGGCGCGTTTTTCGCCGTCCGTTCGCCGGGCATTGTGCCCGCGCTTCCCGAGCGGCGAAAATGCCTCGAGGCGCGCTTTCCACCGCCGAGCAGTATAAACAGCGCAGAATGGCATCGTGATTCATTCCAGTACCGGTGGAAAGTCTTTGCTCGGCGACGAGCGAGCGGCGGCGCACACGCAGTATACGTACGCGGCCGGGAATGGCGCTCAAGTTTTTTTTTTTTATTGTTGTTGTTTATATATTTTTTTTTTTTAACTGTGTCACAGGTGCCAAACGTTCCGCGCGTCGAGAGTCCTTCGGGCTGCCGGCAGTGTCTGCCGAATGGTTGCGAGGAGCTCGTCCCCCCTTTGTCAGGGACTCGATTCGACGGAACGGAATTGGTCGCAACGACACAGGTGTGACTCTTTTGGGCGTCTGGCAACTGCAGCGGGGGAAAGAAAGGATGGCATAATAGATGGCTACTGAATACGCTGCATGCGCATGGGGTCCTTCTACGCACATGTGCACGTGTCTACTTTGATGATACTTTTGATAGAGACTTACTGGAATTTTTTACGACGGTGATCATAGCTGCCTCCTCCAAATGTAAATTGGATAATAATCTTCTTTCAAAATCTCGAAGTTTTTGCTTCTTTCTTGATTTTTTTTTTTACTTTATTCGTGTCACATCAATAAAACACGTTCATGTTCACAGTGGCTTGACCATTATGGAAACAAAGGCGTGAGTTCTCAAGTATTGCTTGGCTGCGAATATTTCGTCATATTCTGAAACCTCAGCGTAGCGAGCGTTGACCGCTGTATAGCCGATTTATATGCATCCAAAACGTACCCAGAGAAGAAAATGGTGCACACAAGGTTAAACACTTGGAAAACTAGGGCTTGTGTACGCTGCTGTTCCTTTGTGCAGTGTGGCCTAGCGCCCAAGGCACAAACCGGTTAGCATTCCGTATCGATTAGAACCGACATACAACACGAAGGTCTATAGACCTATTTATGCACAGATAAGTGCCTAAGACTGCTGCCTACTGTCGCTTACTTTGCTTTCTAATAAAGTCTCCGAAAGGTACGTGGTGGAGTATGGAGACATTGATGCACAATACGCTGCTCCCTTTATGAGTGGGTTGCACTGTTCCTGAAATAAATATACCTCTTAACTACTCTAACCCGGCGGCTAACACCAATTCGGCTGCTTTCAGAAACTGACGTTCACGTGGAACACACTGTGCTGGAATTGCCAACACCGCAGACGAGTTACAGAGCATTGAGCCATGTGCTCGGGCTGGTCGGACGAGATGGGATGGATGCTGCCGTCTTAGCTATTGCATCCTGTTCCCATCCGTCCTCTCTGTTTTGTAGATATGTAGCTCATGCCCTGATAAAGCCTTCCTATTGGCTTAAAGTTCAGCCTCCAACTACAAGTGACACTCTCGCTGAGCAGTCGCTCAGCTCCTCCTCCTCCTCTTCCTCCTCCTTCTCCTCCTCCTCCTCCTCTTTGCTTTATTCAAGCATTCGTTTCATTTTCCCCATGAAAGACATGACTTCTCTGACGCAAACTTTCCAGTACAGACCATTTTATAAAATTGATGCGTCTTATAATTTTCACAAGCTACTAGGCCTCAGTAATTTGGCCAGCATGAACTAATTGAAGTGAAAAAAATCAGCTGGTAGACTCCCCGACGGGCTCTGTGTGTAATGATCCCGTAACACTTGCAGCATATTGCAGCAGTCATCACTTGTCAGAGAGACAATCTCTGAAGGGCGCGCTACACTTGCAGTGCGACTCGAGCTTGAAGCTACGCGACATGCTCGGCGCGGGGGCAAGCATCATTGGTGCGTGATGCGCTGCGAAGTTTTTATGAGTTTCACAGGCATTAATGGGACTTTGCAAATATATTTAGGATGTATGTGCGCGTCCATGGGCGTATGCGACGTTTGTGTGTTCACTGATTATATGTATAGTATAGCCTGCCATGTCATCAACCAGGTTAACATCTCCTGGTTCTCAATAATGTTAGTATATATATATATATATATATATATATATCCTTATACACTGCATTGATTTCGCAAATAACAATCGGCCATTTTAATTTAATCAAATAGGCGCGCTATAACTTACTTTATCTTAGGCTTCTTCTTTTTTTTTTTTTTGCACAGCGAGATTTGTATCTCACTTGCCTTGTTAATGCCGTTGTCGTTGTCATTGTTGGTGTTTTTTGCGCACGCAATGGTCAGAAATGGTTTGATTTAATAGCCTTCATTCGCTTGCAAATGCGTAACAAGCGAATAGGAGTCATATCTGCGTGTCAATCGCGCTCAGCCGGGGTGGCATTTAATTGTTTACGCTGTATACTTTACTGTGGAAAAAGTGCAGGTCCAGCGCACACGTTGGAATCGATATGAAGCGAAGCTTTATTCAAGTGATTGGTTAAATGCTGTACAACTAACGGCGATACGTACAAATGTGTTTACTTTCATTTTATACAACTTGTCTCTGGCAATGTTTATCTTTATTCATAGGTCATGTTTGAGTTTATCACACAGGTCACAACTTTGATTTCATGCAATTTTTACGTTTGCGAACTACACTGCTCACAAGCTCTGCCGCAATGCACGCAACAAATCAGGCGGATGCACAGTATCAGAAGCCAGTCACGCAACCATGTCACGAAGATGGAGGCGGTGTATGATGCTTGTAACGGGGTTAACGGTGATGACAGGTGTATGCGCAGAGAAGTATGACCCAAATATAGCTACAGTTAAGGATTTTGTAACTCTTCTGTGAAATTTGTACATACCCATTCTGGAGGATAGACCAAGAATGGGCACACAATCAGTGGCGCATACTGAAGGATAAATCATATAAAATCCAGTAAATCTAAGAATCCGTTGAATATGATCTGCTATTCGATTAAGAGGCCGGTGTGCTTTAGAGATACCTATGAGCCGACTTTTTATGTTCACGTTTTATGTAGGAATTTATTTATTTTTCTTACGCAAAACAGGAAGTGCGCTTACTGACACTACTTTGTCGGTCAGCATACTGTCGTTATATAAGACCATTTGCTGGTCTTTGCATTCCAAGCACATATAACGTTAGCATATAAATCCCCAATTCTATCCGCCGAGATAGAGGTGGAGCTGCAATGCTGTTTGTTGACAGTAATGTCATCGTGTTTGTTCGCGCTGCGCGTAACCATACGAGTTGTTTTTTGTTCTGCAGCTTTCAGGGTCGATATTGACTATACATAACAGTTTTAGGCTGCAAGGCGTTCTTTTGCGCAACTTGTTCTCTTCAGAAACGTGAAAAAAGCAAGAGAGCTGAGCGAACTAAAAGCAGCGCTTCAGAGTCTCACGCATCTTGTTGAGTTCGAAGCGTCATTCGTGATCGGAGCCTTTAAACGAGGCAGCACGCAGTGCATTTAATGCCGTGTTAGGGTAGGGACCTCCAATTCAGCCGTCAATATTTGCACAAGGTTTTAGTTTTCTTCGAGGAAGCTCGCTGTATTACGCAGTATTCTTTTGTTGTCTTTTTTCTTGTCTTATAGGTACTCTGTGCTATTCTTTCCCGGTGCAGCTTACGTTATACGCACAGGCGCACAACAATGCTTTTCCGCTTACGTTTGGCAGACACGAATGAGTGTGCCCATTTCCGGAAGCACATTTTGGGGAAGGAATCTTCGCTTGCTATTTCCTGCGTTTTTTTTTTACTTCTTCCAGTTCCTACGAAGACCGCGCGCGTTTGTTCTTTGATGTTGTCGGGTAATTCACTTCTTCCTCACTCTGGCTGGCTCTGTCTTTGAGCTGTGCGTAGACACCATGTCGTGAGTAAGTTCGCTGACGGGTCGATGATATTTGATTGGTTCGACATTTTACCGCAACCTTCCCGGCCTTGAACGACACCAAGAGCAGTATATACGCCTCTCCGTCTCGTATACGTTATGACGGCGTCTAAATGAATGCGACAGTGGCTCGTTACATCGCATTATAGCGCATCGAATCCATTTAAGCCGCAATAATACAAAAAAAAAAAAAAAGAAGGAAGGAGTGCGCAATAATCTGCCAAGGCAGGGCAGCTCGAAACGGGCAAGTCGCTTCACGCGGTGCCTGCAAGCACTGGCGCATCGCATCGAGGGAGGGAGTATATAGAACTGAGGTTAAACAGCGCGAAAAAGACGAGGACACAACGAAACAAATACCACAGACAAGCGCTTGTCTGTGGTATTTGTTTCCTTGTGTCCTCGTCTTTTTCGCGCTGTTTAACCTCAGTTCTAAGTATGAACCAACTAGCCCTCATCAAGATCTTACTAATGCTAAGGGAGTATAATTGAGACAACCGCTGGCATGTGCTTTCTTCCACTCAGTGGCGAAACGCACTGGTTGGAAACAGGCTGCAGCTTGTTCGGCGAGCCAATGGCAAGGAGCACATACGAACGGAAGACCTTGTGAATTCGGCTTCTTGATTTTAAGGGCACTAACGTTAGGCACAGCGTGCGTCTGCATTGCACTGCACGTTTAAAAGACACAAAACAGTTCTGACACTTGTAAGAGCCGTCTTCTGGCGACTTCAGTAATTTCCACGCCGAGTACGATCTTGTTTTGGCGACCCCACTGTTTTTGAAGCGCTTTTGCTTACTGCTGGCTTTTGTTCTAGTTCCTGATCCCTGGTTTTTCTCTTCGTAGTCTTCTTACATTCAGTCTACACCAATATTATATCCATGTGGATGAAGGTTATTTAAATATTCAAGGCCTCAAAGGCTTGCGACACTCATCGCTAATAATCGAGCTGATTGTGACGTACAAAGAAGGTTAAGCAGCGACTGGCCATAAACACTAACTGTCTTGAAACAGCGTTGCTTAAGCGTTAAAACATACTTGGCAAACACGCTGTAGCCTAAGGAACCGACATGAAACTGGTTCAAAAAGTTTGCAAGGAAAGACAGCTAGAGCTCCTTACTAAACAGAATATGACAGCATGAAATTATTGCAAACGTATTTGGTTACAGAAGCTAGACATTGCAATGAACCCCCTGGTTCCCCCTCATTCATTTTGTCCTTGTAGAAAATAAATTTAACGGTGTCATACTGCCAATCTTTGCACGTATGTCTAACAATTGAAAGTGCAATATTTTGCATTGTGATAAAACCGCACCGCCGAGGTAAGTTTCGCAAAAAAAAAAAAAAAGAAACGACGAAAAAAAAAAACGCTTAAGCTTCCCTGAAGCACGTGTGGAAACGCGCACTGCACCCCGAAACGATAATGTGCCTTCTGGTCGAAATCGGACAGTTCGAGCATTTGAATGCGCAGCAGTTGTCTGTAGGTACAGCTTGTCCACACCGAATCTGAGCCGCTCCGATAGGGGACCCAGATAGGGGACCCAAGCTCGGGGCACGAGTCTGGGAACGATGCCAATACATCGGGGGCGCTTTCGGTCCGAGGACCAAGGCGGTGGCTCTTAACGACGCGACTGCTGCCAGCCGCGGGTCCGCTTCATTCCATTGGCCCGCTTGGGCTCTTTGTGCCCCACGGCCTGCGGAGCAAGCCCCTGGCTTCGAGGTGTTCGCGGGGTCCCGAGTGTGCGGTGCCCTTCATGCATTATGAATGGTTCTACACCCGATGGCCGTGCTCGCGTTGCCGTCAGCGTCCGACTCTGTTTCCACTTCATGCATTATGTAAGGCGTCGATTTTTAACGGCCCCCCCCCCTTTCCCCTTCCGCCGAAGAGATCGTCGAGGCGCGACCGCGCGCCGGATCACGCGCGCCGCATAAGCGGCGTCGTCTTCTGCTGCTTCTGGCGCGCAATGCCTCGCGCCTTGGCACGTGGGGCTTTCTTTTCCGAAGCCGAGGGCCGTCCTTGTTTTTCGATTTTCAGAGATCGAGGCGAATAAGCAGAAAGACGACGGTCGGCCGCGGCTTCAGCTTCCGACTCCGTAACCTGACATGCCACGCGAGCGGGCGCGCCAAAACTCGATTTCTGGCTTGTCGCGTGTGGCGGGCGAGCCGTCGACGCCTGAATCGCGAATTGGGTGCTTCATCAATTTGCGGGGAGGTTCGGCGAAAAGGGTGCTCGCTCTCAATTTGAGCCGTCAATTCCCTCTGCGAAACGCGCGCACTTTCAGGAGCTGAGGTGACACTGCTCTCAGAGAAGGCGACCAAAGAAGTGCAGCCTTGTCGTTTCCACCCTCTTTCCTCGAGGGAAAACTTCAATCTTGCATTACCTACGCGCCAACCGTAGCCAGTGAATACGGTTCGATCCACAGCCAGGCTACAGCATCCGCAGCATCACTAGGCCATTCGTTTTCATTTATATGCCAGCGTTATTAGGAGAGCAGAGCGGACCAGGCACAATGGCTTAGAGGACGGCTGCGTGGCGCCCCTGCAAGTTTTGTCGGATAAAAGCTGGTTTTAGAAGCCCTCCCCGTGTACGTATACGCCATTGAATTCACGCGTGGATATTCCTGAAATGCGCCAGAGATTTTGGGGACCAATTAGTCTTTCCGAGCTTGTGTTGCTATCATCCAGAGCCAAGTTTGCTCGCTCAAGATGTCATCACTGGTGCCTAATTATTCCGCACTAATGGCCGTTGCTGTATGTCTGCAAACGACTTCTGGCAGGCACATTATCGCTGCAAGCGCCACAAAACGCTGCACAGAGGCGCGTCGATTCGATGCATTAAGGTGCCGACCGTGATGGTTCCTGCGTCAGGAACTCTCTGTGAGAGCAGGAGAGAGAGAGAAAGAAAGCAAGGAGAAGAATGGCAAGGAGATCAGCCAGACGAGCGTCCGGTTTGCTACCCTACACTGTGGGTAAGGGAAAGCGGGAATAGAAATAAGAAAGCGGGAGAGAGAAGATTACATAAAGCAATGGGCGTTTACAGGAGGTCGGAAAGAGGATGCGCCCGTGCACAAGCAATTAAGCTAGCCGCAAGCCCTCTTGCTAGTCTACCAAAGCAGGCTGCTGATGCGTCACGTAGGCATCTACCTGCAGTTTCCTATCGCGACACATCGAGAACGATATTCGCGTCAAAATCATAAGAACGTCAAAGCGGAAAAAATATGCGCCGAGCGCTCGCGTCTACCCCCAATCATGACATAGCCGTAGGGTTTCTTTTGCGCATTTCGACACACATTCTGTGTGTAATTATTAGGATCGATGTCGTAGGAAAACATTTCAAATCATATTATTGCTACAAGAGCTTTACAAGCAGACATTATGCTGTTTATCGCCTCCTGCAAACACTTATTTTCAACATTGGCTCTAATCTTTGTAATTAAAGACAAACAAATCACCTACTTTTATCAAGTTTTTACATTCGTCCTTACAGACATCACTCGCCTTAATTACTGAATTTAGGCAGATCTCATTCATTAAATTTACGTCTTTCTTTTTTACTTTGGGAAACTAAAAAAAAAAAAAAAGAAGGACTGAAACGTTATTGGTGACACAAAAAGTTTGTCTAGATTGGAGGCAATAAATAAGTGACTAAGGACGCCGCATTAAACTCAATGGGCTCCTAGGACATTTCAATTTTTCACGCCGTCTTCACTGTCGCATTAGAGAATGAGAAAACTGCATGTTACAGCTTTATGGCCTTCACGGGCTTTCCCTTCGGACGAAGCCTCGGAGCATCGAAGGATGCTCTTTCCAAGAAAACGAAATCCAGATAGCTGGGGACTGCGTCGAAGCAGACCTTTCAGTGGTCATTCATTTTTCTTTTCTGAGACCGGCGATGAAGAGCGATGCTGCGCGCCGCGAACACCTTGTCGAACAGAAGAGCGCGCCCGCCTTTTGCGTCGCGACCTCGAGTCGATGACTGAAAAAACCCCGCCCAAGCCTTGTTTTGCTGGAGACCGATTTTGATTCCCGCCCATTCTCATATCTCCATCCGTTGTCTTCTTTGTTTACTATTAGTTTTTGCGCGAAGGTGCTTCCTCCGACTCTCCGCTGCCTGCTCCACTCTGCTGGAAGTGCATGCGTTGTATGAGGCCGCTGTTTTCGAACACCACCTCTGTCCTGACCGTTGCAGTACCGCCTGCTCTGGCCCCTCCCATAACACCTCTTCTCCCCTCCCTTTTTTTTTTCTTCCTTTGCTGAAGTCACATTCTGAAAGAAGCTTTCTTTGTAAGTCGTGCTCCGTTTAGCTCTCTTCGCGCTTGTCGGCATCTCACCAGGTTTTTTTTTTTTTTTACATATTTTGCCTCTCATAGAAGAAACGGGATTTTTCGTGCAGTAGGACACGGGGCCCGTTGTCATTTGTGCTTGCTTTCGAGTGGGTGTTCTACAGGATTGAACGATGAGGAGAGCGGGGTCACGACACCATTCGTGTATGGAATTTCTCTGCAGGCGCACAAGAATTATGTTGCAGACACGCACACAACGTTTCTCTGTCTGTTCGCACCTTTCACGCCCACCGTATTGAGCCTATTCGTCTGCTATGTCGTCTGGCGCTTCATTAAAGAAAGTAACAGCCACAAGATTGCAATGAAGCACTTTTAAAAGAATGTACAAAATATTTTATGGTGTTTTGGACGTAGTTCTGTAGTAGTGTGGATGGAGAGGAAGAAGATAGAAACGCCGTACAAGGGATAGGAAGGAGGGGGGATGTTTCAACTGTTTCATATGTGGAGACTTGCTGTTCACGTTCACTTACAAAGTGGGAAAAGTGTCATTCCCCTACACACGTCACGCAATGCTGTCAGATTATTTCTAAAAGAATATATAAACCGCAAGTCCTAACCACTCTACGAAAAGGGCATAAGCCTTCTCTGGCGCTCAAACAGATCCACGCGTCCAGAACATGGCGTGGAGACTGTTGGCAAAGAAAGCTAACTCCGCACTGCGAACACAAATAAGCTTAGTGGATTGCGACATAGGGGGCGCATAGAAGCTATGTATGTTCAGGCGTCGCTGTCTGAACGCAGTCACATGGTCGCATGTTATGGAGGGAGTGTGAGGGCTTTGCGCTCCTCTGCCTCGGAGTGCCCGACCAGGAGTGAGCGCATGCAGCCCTGCACGCTGCGCCCGCAAAATGGTCACAGATTTGGGTAACCCGCTTTCTGTGAGTTTAGGGGGGGGGGGGGGGGGGGGGTTGCATGATTTGCGGAGACATGTGTCCGGATGAGCAAGCTTAGCTGCATTGTCTGTGCAAGCGAGTTGCGGCTGGGCGGTTGGCAACGAGCCTCAGAGGAAAGCTGGTTGGTGTCGCTCGTTGCAGGCGATGCCGGAGTGACCCATCAGACCCGACTGAAGAAGATGCGCCCTGGTCGGCGAGCTAGAAGCAGCTTAACGGAACGGGCGAATCGCACACCGCATTTCGCAGACGCTGGCGCCAATGTAGAAATAAATATGTCAATAACTTAACCCAGCAGGTCACGCCAACATGGAGAAGCCGAGCAACGTGACACACTGCTGGCGTCCACGTGCAAGAACAGTGAGTGTTGTCGCCGCTTACGGAAAAGCGTAGTCGCCCCATCACGAAGCCACCTGTGTGCAAGATGACGCGCTCGCGAGATTGTACGGCACCGCTCCGCTCAACTGCTGAAAATCCCATTACGGTGTCCGAGGCTTCACTCCGGTGCGGACAATATTTTTTCTCAGCGGAGGACACACAAGACACGGAACTAGCGCACATGAGCTCTTTGTGCTCTGGCAGTGCGGCAGCCATCGTGGAATGAGGTTGCATGAATCAGGTGTGGTAGAAAAGATCCACAGTCAGATACATGATACATGCGGTCAACGTGATAAAGTGCCCATTACTGGTTGGTGCAGGGCCCAAACCAAGGCTTCCGCGCAGCGCATTTTTCATCGCTGACTTTCCGCAGCACAGAAGGAACAGAGAACTGGGCTGACTGGCACGTGCGTCAGTCGTTTGTGCTACCACTTGATCTCAACCTCCCATTGTCGTGATGCAGCTTTCAGGTCTAAAGCACGCTGCGCTTGACGCTTGTTCGAAACTGGTCGATTTATAGGGTATGATAGGATTTACTCTTTACGCGCTAGATTATTTTGGATCTGATATACCGATATTCTTGAGTCTACAGCTAGCGAATAAAGTAAGATAACTGCTACACAGTAATTTTATGTCTGCGCTGTTCCAGCTACGAATGTAACGAAGGGAAGAAGCGGAACCTTTTTTGTCGTTGTCGGACCCCTTCGCTCTTCGTGAAATGGGGTTGGTAAAAGCTCCGCTTAATGTCTATACTCATGAGTCAGACACATCTAATCCCTTGTTGAAGTGACGAAGAGAATAATCTGGCTGCATTTTGCCGAACATGTTCCATCTACTGGACGCGCTCGTTGCGCGTGGAAAAAGCTGACCCTGTGTAGCCGCCGCAGGCGCCGCGCGGAGCTGAGGTGTGGGATGCGGGGGAGGTGATAGGATTGGGCGCCCATCCGGGCGCCCCGCTATTCGCTCCTTTGTTGTGTTGTC
Source organism: Dermacentor andersoni (assembly GCF_023375885.2). Classification (NCBI taxonomy): domain Eukaryota; kingdom Metazoa; phylum Arthropoda; class Arachnida; order Ixodida; family Ixodidae; genus Dermacentor; species Dermacentor andersoni. The sequence goes on along the minus strand of NC_092814.1, from coordinate 56,049,289 downwards.
TTTTCTCGTGCGCGCGCCCCTGTTCGCCGTGCTGTTTTCTTTGCGTGCCACTCCGTGCCGCATTGAGAGAGCCCGTGCTGAGCGTCGCCTGCAGTTCGTCACGTTGCCACCTCCGTCGATTGCTTTCGTTTCTGCAATTCCTGGCGGTCCTAGTGCACGCGCGCGGCGCGGACGGAGCTATTTCCGTAGACCTGCTTGTACCAGTGGCAGTCTGCTCGAGAGCTTCACAGGCTGACCCCAAACGAGCGGCTGCAGCTCGCTTGCGTGCTCAGAAGACGGTACGTCGTGGCCGTGTTGGACGAAGCAGAGTGAGATCGTCAGCATGGCGCATGTTTAGCAGTGCCCTGGTTTTGCGATCGTGCTGTGCACGTTGGTTTCCTTCCTTCCTTCCTTCCTTTCTTTCTTTCTTCCTTTCTTTCTTTCTTTCTTTCTTTCTTTCTTTCTTTCTTTCTTTCTTTCTTCTGCGTCTTATGTAGGAGAACGAACTAGATGACAAATAATCTTCTTTGCCACCTCTGCCGGCCATACACTTCATCATTTCTGTTAACCTTCAGCTAGAGAAACAAAGCAAGCAGCCCGTCTTAGCGTCGAATAGTTCTATGAGAAGCATCAAAATTGCGTATGAGGTGCAGGCCATCCTTCCAGGGTTCAACGAATGTATGGGCGACGTCTATCAGCACAAATTACCCGCTAATTACTTAAGCCAAGGTAGAGACAGAGACAGCAACATATACTGCGACCATTTCTTAAGTGACTGTAATATACGGCTTGGTAATGGAACCTCCAAAAGGGCTCAGGTGACACGTATTCTCGGAGGCTTCGCTCACATTGCTGGACTGCCATTTTTTCCCCCAAAAGATTTATATTTTCGTTCTTTACAGACCAGAAGCTAATTGAAGTCGATGGGGATACTGCTCACGTGCAAGCATTGATTGACACCGGAGGCCAGATACCTATTATGAGAAACGCCTGCGTTGTGGGTTAAAGAAAGGTTTAACACCTGCCGCAAATCGAGTCGTCCGCTTCACCAATGGAGGCGTGGTTTAGGTCGTTGGAATGTGTACTGCACCTTGGCTTGTAAGGACAGCCATTCCTGTCTTCGCCACATGAGATGCACAAGCGTGCGCTCGAACTTCTCATTCCGTGCTCTTGGAAAAAACAGTATTTGTGCGAAATATGTATTGTTATTACTATTTGATACGAAAATACACATGCACAGAGATAAAGGGAAATAGGTAATTAGCAGGCTGGCAACTACCACTGAGAGGGGCTCAAAGCCTGCCTACTCTTTAAGAAGGATGGGATAGAAATGTAAGTTGAAGATAAGAAGAAGAGAAGAAAAGATGAAACAGGAAGATGACAGGCCACAAAGACGAAGGTAAAGCGAGCGCATAAATTGAGCAAGTAGGGCAAGAATAGAAAAAAAAAAAAAAAAGAAAACATGCAGGTCACACTAATTACAGAAGGATGTAAAAATACAAAAGCGAAGGCAGCAAAAGATATATATATTTCGTCTCTTGCAATATATCTCACAGACGGGAAGCCCAGCCAGTTTATTGTAGAAAAAATAAGCAGGCGGCGATGAGCCTGGTCGCGTCGAGAAGCACAGTGCCACACGGATACAGGCAATGATCAAGTTTCGTACACTGCAGGCCAAGTAGGCTATAGTCCCTTAGTATGCACGTGCGCTGCGAAAGGAAAGCAGGACACTCTAATATAAGCTGATTAAGTGCCTCGTAGGAACCGCAAGAAGCACACGACGCTCTGCCTACACGTCCTTGCAGGTATAAACGTTCAGACAGCAGGACACAGCTAACCTTTAGGTGTAGCTCTGCTGGAAAGCAGTCAAGGCTTTCGATAGCAGTAAGTGCTGCGCGTTACATGCACTCATGGCATTTAACAGTACCGTGGACGCGGCAGCCGTGCTCGAGAGAGTGAAACAGCGCAATAACCACTGAACGGCGCCGTGGAAACGCCGTTTAAAAGAAGATATTGCACCGCTCTTGCCCCGAACAAAGGAGGGTCGTGCGCTTAGTTATCCGAGGCGCATTTTCTGAGATCTTGCAGCACGGTTGAGCGCCAACAGGATATAAGGTTACACGCTGCGTGGGCTTGAAATATATGCATGACGCAACTGCCCGGCCTGAGCGACAAGACGTCGATCCCTGGTACAACGGGTAAAATAAGTTATTTGAGACGTATCTTTGCGCGTTTCGTAACACTCTCTATATTCTTGGCACTTTATTTTTCTGAGGCGAGGATGGGCTGCTTGTCTTCTCCTTTGTTGTTTCACTGTCAAAGACACCAGTCGAAGACTTTGTAGCACTGCCTAGCAAAAGCTGATCCGTTCCTTTCGCAACCCCTTTCTGATAAGTTTCGTGAACGACATGCAGCCGTTAAGTATTTCGTTTGTTGCTCAATGTTCAAAGGTCACCGAAGAATTTATCCCGTGCTGCTTTCTGCCAATCTTGTTTGATCTAGAATGCATACTCGAGGACCTGCCTTGTCTCCCACGTCCTACAGTCTATATTATGCTTGCTCTTCTCCAAGATATAAAATTAAAGAGGCACCGACGACGAGTAACATTTCGATGTGATTCCTCCTTGATCCCTGAGTGGAGACAAGTCATCCCGTCCTACTAAAATAGATTAAGCAACCGATTCACTAAGAATCAGCTGACCTCCATGCAGTCTTTGAACCACCCACGATTACGAGACTCAAGCCGGGGTCCACAGCTAATTTCGTTCCCACCGCTCGAAGTCGTCCTTCACCGTCGCGGTCGCGAGTCCTTTGCGCATTTTCAGGCTTGCAGTCGGCTCGCGTCCGTCTAGCTTCTGCACATAGATGTCTGGCTAGGTCTGCATTCCTGCTTCCAAGCGCGGCCGCCGTTTTTGCAGGTGGCACGCGGCACGCACTTATGTCTAGTCGCTCAGCATGTGCTGCTCCGTTCGGTAACAGCCATGGCGCGCCGATTGCAATCGATTATTAAGCGCTGCCTAATCGAGCACTGCTGGAAACAGCGATACGTCCTCCCCCCCCCGCCCCCTCCCCGGACGCCTTTAGCCCACCGGTCGCCTTTTCCTTTCAATCTCTCTCTCTCTCTCTCTATCTCTATCTCTCTCTAATGTACCCGTGCCGCTCTTTCTGTTTGCTCAAATTGTCACCGCTGCGAAATCCTCGACAGAGTGGGCGGTGCCAGTGCGCGTGCGTTATTGAATGCAGGAGTGCCACACATTTCCTCGCGAGGAACCCGCGTTTTCGCCTTGACAGCTGTGATTTGTCAAACGCATCGGCGCTGCTTACGGCCTCATAAATCTGGCCCTATTTTCGTGTGACTATATGGTCGGCCTTTCACAGTGCTTTCATTAGAGATGTCTTCGAACTACCCATTGCGAGTTTTTAATGAATGAAAATAAATGTTCTGGGGGTTCTCTTTGGACCCGCAGAGTTTTTCACTTGTTTAGTTTCATTATCGTTTGACTACTCTACAAGCGCAGGGGAGCGCTTTGGCGGTATAGCCTCTGTCTGAATGCTTGGGGGGGGGGGGGGGGGGGGAAGGGGACAAGGTCAGTGGCGCTTAGTGCCAGCAAAATCCGCACGTGCCTTGATTTTTTTCCTCCACATGCTCGGCAGTTTCATGCCCTTGGCAATGAGTGCGCAACCCAACCAAGTTTCACTCTCCTAGATCTACGCACTTTAACTTTTCCTCGATAATATTTACAGCAACCTAGACAGGACAGCCGTAAAGATCTCCGGTGAAGTGGATTCATAAAGTTTGTTGCATTTTTTTCGAGTTAGCGTCTGTGTGCGCAAGTGGCTGCTGCCGCCTAAACTGCTTCTGAGCAGCGTCGTGTAAACTAAGCGTGCTCTGTTGAAATCTGTACCCCGATGGAGCGGGCAAATGAAGCGTGCTTTGACGTCAATCCTCCGGTCAGAAATGTGCGAATACCGGGTTCGGTCTTTTCTCTTGCCTATTGACGAAAGAATAATATGAAAGAAAAATATCGGGATATCTGTGCCCAAATTTGTTTATTTTTTGTCGTAACAGAACCAACGATTCAAAAATCTATACGTCACAGAGCGGGAACTTTCATCGTGCATCTGAATGAAGGGAGGCAAGCAGGTGTGAGACGAGGCAATCTGTAGAAAACGTTTAGTATATATATATGTTCATGGGAATTACTTAGGCGGGCGAGCATGTTGTGCCGCCTGTGGTTGTCAAAAGCAAAAGGGACTTGGATATCCTTTGTATGAAGGCTAGGTAAGCTATGCTTCATGATAGCAGTAGTAATCAACTTTATTTATCAAACGATCAGGCGCTACCCTAGGAGCCGTGATACGCAGTTTTTCTTTTTTTTCACTGCGCCATCGAAGAAACGTGGGCTCACGCGCGAGCTCGCATGCGGCTAATGAGCCCTATGCACTTGCTTCGCAGTGCGAGAGGTTATTAAGTATTCGCCGTCGTGTTGCAGTGCTGCGAATTCTCCGCCTATAGCAGTCCAGCGTATTTCACCTGTGGTGCCCGTCGACCAGAACTAAGGAGGTCTATAACTAAGCGTCGAGAGCCGTGGCCGAGCGAAGTACGCCGTGAACTTGTTTCTCCGCGTCAGAGTGAAGGGTAATCTACATTCTTCCAGGTCAGCGCGTGATGCGCGCAACGGCGGGGGAGGTACAGTGCACGGAAGTATGCGCGCAGGCGAGAGCAGCTGGACACGAGTACACGCTTCGCCCGTTTGTTCGCGTTGCTTTTTGAAAGAGTGCCGCTTCTCGAAAGAAAGAGTACCACCTCTCGCGTGGCGCACGGGCGCGGGGAAGGAGGTTGGGGGGGGGGGGGGGGGGGGCGAAAGCGACTCAAGAATGCGCCCGCGCGGTGTACCGAGGAGAAGCTTGGCCGTCGTCGGAGAAGCCGGCGGCGCGCCGCTCGGCCCTCGGTTATCGACCGCGGCGTGCACTACACCGGAGTGCATTCGCCTCGGCGTGCGGCAATGCCTTTTGCGATGAGGAGCGTGCCCACGGCGGCCCGTCCTCCGGGGAGCGAGAGCGAGAGCGGATTAATGCACGCGACAGGAAGGGGCTTTTGTCGAGCATCAACAGCGTCGAGATTAGTTTTTGCCCCGTTGCTTCCTTCGTCTCTGATTCCGGACTCAGTCGATATGGGCGCGCTCTTTTAGCCCGTCACTTTTTGCACGTGCTTCCTGTTCGTTGCCTGCCTTGCTCGTTGAAACAGCACATGGCGTGCTTGACGCGCAGACCTACTCCCGCCGATGCAAATGACCATAGCGCGTGCGTGTCCAACATTAACATTATAGAAAAGTGGAGATTAGCGCTGAGGCAGGGCATACCACGTGCTTGTGGCGACTGTTCGCGCACCTCTCCTCTTCGTCTGTGTTTGCGCTCGTCGAAGAAATTCTGAGTGACTATCTTGGCGTGTATTCATAGAAAGCTCTTACGCTAAAATTGTTCGTAAGAGCAAATTCCGTCAATCATTATGCTGGACATGAAGGCAGCCGGCCCGTGGCAAAGCGCACTTTCGAAAGAAAAGCTTTGTGAATGCCGCACCTGACTTGCATTCACGAGAAAGCTTTAACGCTAGAACTGCTCGTAAGAACAGGCGCTTGCCGATCGTGATGTCGTTACGCTGGAGATATGATTAGCGAAATGGGCTGGTCAGTTACGAACAACTCATTCAAAAATAATTTTGTTTGCAAGTGCTCTTTAACATTGGCTCGTCGCCTTCTCTAATTATACGTCGAACGTCTGCATCGGTTGGCATTTGCTTTTGCGAACAATTCTAGCGTGAGAGCATTTTTCGTGAATACGGGCTGAGAAGCTTTGTGAATTCAACCTGTGGGTTTCAATCTCCTGTGGATGAAAGCACCGTCCTGGTCAAACAATAATAATAATAATAATAATAATAATAATAATAATAATAATAATAATAACGCATGAAATAGTCGCTGGCCTTGGTGCATCGAAGAATCCTGTTCCGGTAACACAATTCTGGTTGTGCTTGCTCCAATCTTCCTGCTCCGCTTCCTCGGGTGTCCGTGCCTGGGGATTTTGCGACGAAGCAGACCTCTATCTCGATAGCGGATTAGGGATTTCGATCTGATTAGAGCCCGCCTGTTTGTTTCGGAGAACGAGGCGGAGGCAAAGAGAAAACAGGATAGCCATTTAATAACTCCCGAGGAATACGACAAGCGGCAGCACTCAGTGGAAAGATAAAGAAAAAGGAAACACGGAACTATTCGTGTTTTCTTTTTCCTCGATTGTCGGTTCCTTTTATACTTTTCAAAACTTTTCTTCGTTTCGCGTTCAGAGACCAAGATCAGCGAAAGGGTTGCAGTGCTTCTAATTTAATCAGTTATTTCCGGAGGTTCTCTTTTGGTCCCTTCTTGTAAAGAAGGCATTAAGGTTATATAGTTATAGTTTCTGAACAGCTAAATCTTGTTACGCTTCGAGAATAACCTCACTAAAAACCGAAAGCCCAGGTTCACAAAAGTGCTGTTACGTTAGAATATTTTTGTAAACGCAAGTTTTACCCAATTAGGATGCTGGACATATTATTAGCGAGCCCAACGGCAAACAGCAATTACAGACAAAACGCTTTGGGAGTTCGGCCCGAAGTGAACGAAGTACGCGAACGAATCGGGTTCGGAAGGTCGGTCCAAATACAAGTCGCGACGCACTATTATTGTAAGACAGCTGCCGTTCATCCTTCAATGGCAAGCTCGAGGCTGGCCGTCGCGTTGTTCTTCACAGTGCCATGCCGGCTTAAGATCTTAGGCTTTAGTTTTTTTAAGAACAACTTCCACACAAGTGACATGGCAATTTGGAGCAGAGTCACCATAACGCTTCGAAATCTTATTCCACGTATGTAGAATTTATTGTTTGATGTTACAGTGCTGGATCTTACGTATAAACACCACGCAGCAAGTGAACTTCAAGGAACTATGACAGCACATGACTATGACCCGTACATACTTTTAACCAAGGATGCCCGCCAATGGAAAGGATCACTTGCGGAAGGTTTGCGAATGTGGCGCCTGAACGATAAATAATAGACGCAGGGCACTTTGACTTTTACTACGTCGTCTCAACTCTGAAGATATGAAAAGTATTTATTTTGTTTTTTGATCTAAGGCCATTGATTTATCAACCTGAGCCCATGTAACCTAACCTGGCCAGCGTCTCACTATCTAGAGGCAAAAGATGCACGAAAACCCGCAAAAATAGTTTTTCTGCTTTTTCCAGTCGCACTTACCACGAGCGAGAAAAGTTTCTTTAAGGCAAACCGATTATAGAAAGTCAGTCAGTGCGTTAGAATGAAAAGCTTTCGCGGGTAAACGCACATAATCGAGGGCGTCACCATTGTTACACCGTAGCTTTCCAGCGTCGCAAGCGCCTTATTTATCGTCGATGAGCTCGCACCATGTTCGCGTCCTGCTTCCGCCGACCGTGACGAGGCGACGTGCCCGTCCTTCACGGCGGTGCACAGGGCGCGCTTTAATGACCGGGCTAGCCGTAAATGGAGCGCGACAGTGAAGGACCGTCTGCGGCAGGGGATCCTGATTATGGCAAAAGTTTGCATCGAAAAGTCTGCCGCGCGGTTTAGCCGAGGCTTCGGAAGGTTCCTTTCAATAAGGTCGTGCGGAAGTAGAGCCAGCTACATGCAAAGGGAAGCTCGGTTTGCGTTTAAGACCGGCATCTGCCCTTGTTTTCGTGCGGGTATAAGAAAGCTTTCACGGATGCTCGACACGAGAGGATACGTGCACGAGAGGCACTAGAGGTGCGCTCGCACCGTCGTCGTGCTGGCACGGTGTCGACGCGCACGCGCGGCTCGCGCGTGGAGTGTTCGAAGATCTTCAGAAACGCGAAAAGGGGCTGCAAGAAGGACGAAGCCAAGTAGACACACGGCTCGGCCAGCACGCAGGGCTGCGCAGTATCGAAGATATAGAATGTATCTTGAGTACCACCTCTTGTATGTATCTTGAATACCACCAAGTATCGTGTATTTTAACCTGCACGGTACACTTACAGCAAAGTCCACCAAGGCACCGAGACACTGACGCAAGCAAGAGACGGCAGTTAAAGTTTTGTTCCAAGAGACGACACTTGTACGCTGGATGGAACTAGTGTTAACAAATAATAAAAAGTTCACTACAACACCTTTTTTAACTATAATTGCTAACTGCAGAATGAACGTCAAGTCAGTGTTTTTAGCATACCATATCGCTAAAAACTTCGCGCATAGAGCCATTTTCGGAGAAATTACTTCCGAACACGTGTCGTGAAATGCATTCCTCTACCAGATAACAGCCTCACACATGCATTTTGCACAGCGCAGAAGCTCATCTGCGTGGAACCGCAATGCACATCGCTTCACATTTGGAGTACTTTGATTACACTCTACGAGTGCTGACCAAGCCACTGATTACTTTCGCGTTTCTTTTTCTTCCCAAGTTTTATTCACAAATGCAGTAGACATAACCAGTTGGCCTGGTTATTTCAGTGCGCCCTCTGCAGCCATTCACAAGTTGTTTATCCTCACTTTCAATAGTTTTTTCAAAAATTTCGTTCGTTATCTTCCCCTGTTTTCTTGTGAAGGCATCGGCAGCGAGACTGGAAACTCTCTTGATGTGTCCGCTGGAGGGAAAGGAGGTGGTGTAACGTATACAAACACCTTGCGCACAAAAGTGGGGCCACACAATGCCGTGACGTTCGCCCTTGTGTTCTCTATGAAGCGCAACGCTTCATTGTTGCTGAGGCTCGGAGGAGGCGCTCTCGCTATATGTCCAATTAAAAGCTAAAGAATAATCAGCGGCCATCGCTGTCGAGCCGTCGCTTTCATTTGTCGGCCACCAAGCGTCAAGGTTATGAAACAAATGTTGAGCGTCAGCGTTTGCTTGTCTAAACGCGAGCATCTGCGAGGATGCTCCGTGACACGACCGTGTTCGTTCTGCTGTAGTTCGATCCAAGTTCAGTTGCTCAAATCAGTATCAGCTGTTACAGTTTGTCCGTCAATAAAGTAATCGGTTACATGTAATTATTCGCTGAAGAAGAAGGTAATTGAATTGTGGTGAGCGTTACGGAGTAAAAATAATCGATAAATTTACAAAAATACAAAAAATGTAATTGATTACAAGTAATTAATTAGAAGTAATTCATTACGTACAAGTCTGATTTGAAGTCAGTTGATCTAGAACACTCTAGTTGCCAGATTATTCTTCGACAGCTGCACTAAATTTGGTCAGCAGCTTACCGATATAGGAATGATGCGGATAACGTGAGACAGAACAGCATGCCAGCCAGCAAAATTCCCGAAAAGTGTGAGAAGGTGAATACAAAAAAAATTATGGTGTTGAACGTGCCAAAACCACTTTCTGATTATGAGGCACGACGTAGTGGAGGACTCCGGAAATTTCGACCACCTGGGGTTCTTTAACGTGCACCTAAATCAATGGTCAATGGTCAATTTTCAGTGACTCAAAGGCAGCCCTACAATCTGTGCTATCAGCTCTGCGTCGCGGGCCATTCGAACAGCTCGTGCTCGATATTAGATGCCTACTTCATACATCACATGAGAAAAGACATCACGTGACGTTTCAGTGGCTGCCAAGTCACTGCGGCGTCATAGGAAATGAAGACGCCGATAAAGCCGCTCGGACAGCTCTTGAAGACACACAGGAAGAGGCCATACCACTTTCACGGTCCGACGCAGCCAGCAGGCTTCAAGTGCTTGCACGGGTGATCACGCTCTCTCTATGGTGCACACCAAGCAGCCAGACCAACCGCAGCAATCATCAACACGACCTGCCCTCATTGATGCATCTCTGTATGCCAACTGGACTCCGCCGAAGTGAGGCCACCCTGCTTTATCGCTTATGGCTAGGGGTGGCCTTCACGAAATCCTACTCGTTTCGCATTGGAATGGCCGACAACGCTCTCTGCAATGCCTGCCTTTGCGAGGAGACGATGGAACACATTCTGTGCGACTGTCCTGAATATAATGTTCAGAGACAGTCCATGGCGTCCGTTCTAGCGCACCTGGACAATAGACCATTGTCAGTTGCAACCGTTTTCACATATCGCCGACAGAAGACATCGCAGCTGAAGGCGACGAAGGGACTACTGCGGTTTATGAAGGATACGGGCTTGGACAAGCGGCTGTGACAGTGATGTCGCGTACCGCGCAAGAGTGACGGACTGTAACTGACGATGTGTTTGCTGTGTTATGTGCTCTCTCTCTCTCTCCTCCCATCTTTCATCCCCCGCATCCCGCTCCCATGTGTAGGGTAGCAAACCGGTTAGGCTAAACTGGTTAACCTCCCTGCCTTCCTTCTCCACTTTTTCCTTCCTTCCTTAAATCCAAGCACACGGGCGTTTTCGCAGTTCGCCCCCATCGAAATGCGGCCGCCGCGGCCGGGATTCGATCCCGCGACCTAATGCTCAGCAGCCCAACACCATAGCCACTGAGCAACCACGGCGGGTAGGTGAATACAAGAGAGCGCGGAGACTACTTTCGCTCAACTCTGCCATTACATCCATCTTTTTACAATTCAAACGCAGGTTCATTAACATATGTTCAGTTATCTTAAAACCTACGGCTTTTGACAGGTTAACTGCCCCATAAGAAATCGCGCTGAATAGGTTCTCTGCTATTTGCCTCTCCATCACCCATTTGTGTGTGTGTGTGCGTGCGCGTGTGCGCGTGTGTGTGCGTGCGTGCGTGCGCGTGCGTGCGCGTGTGCGTGTGCGTGCGTGCGTGTGTGCGTGCGTGCGCGTGTGCGTGCGTGCGCGTGTGTACCGCCGAAATCCCGCCAAAATCTCCAGCCCCATTTGCGAGCATACTTTCTGGAAGTTTCTACGGAAGTTCTCTGTGCGGCTAATGAATGCCAGCATGCTTTCCTAAGCGGAACGTTATCTGCTCATACATAATGTACTGCTTCTTCGTCTGAGGGATATAAAGTCAAATCTTCAGCGGTGCGTACTGTACCACCTCAAACCTAAACAGTCATTTAAAATGACACGCGCTTTGAACAGTGATGCAAAGTCATCATGCCATTGTCACGATGGTGGTAAATAATAGTGAACATCTCATTTGAAACAGGGTGGGGGTGTGTGCCACCAAGTTTGATCTTTAAGCTTTCTGGCATTTCTACATCTTTAAGTACCTGAACACCCTGCGCTACATATGCTATTGTTTGCTGGCATTTATTGCGCGATGTAATGTTTATAAAAAATGACCGCTCTTCCACTACTGCAAAGAGGGGGGCAAGCGAAGCTCGAGATCCGCGGCTCTTCGTTGTCTTTACGCCTCGGCTTCGCACCCCCTCACGGCAAGGTCGGCACGTCGACGATGAGATCTTTCTAGAGCGGATTCCCAGCGGCGTTCATCAAACGCCGCCTGTTCTTCGGCCGAACGCACGACGCGCGGCCAGCTTCCGCCTCCGTTCCTTCAACACAGACTGCTCTTTGGCAGAACGAACCAAACGCGGTCTCCCCATCTGACTGCTGGGCCTAAACTGGCGTAAAATGGCAGGCGCGAGGCGAGCGAACACGCGATCACATCCTTTTGCTCCTCTGGAGGGAGGAGACGCCTGTGAATGGCTCGTGCCTTGCACTGCGCCTACTTCTTCATGCATATAAAACCCCATTTTAAAAGTCACGTACGATGAACCGGCAGTGGCTGAATCGGTTAGCGTGGTGGTTCGGATCCGCAGCCCGACAAGCATTTTTTTTATTTTCGCGTGGCTTAGGTTTTTTCGTACGGAAACACCAACATCAACACCAACGCCAACGCCAACGCCGACACAGGTGAGGAAATACAAGCTTCGCTTGAAAACGTTGTTACGTCTGTAGAATGCGCGCGACCTATTTGGTGCGTAATATGCAAATTACGCATTGAAGCTTAGTGTGGGACAATTACGAACATGTGCAAACGAACACGTAGCAAAATAACACCCGATTCGCTTTTTGACTGGCCCACCAAACAGTGCATCATGTCGAGTGCATAAAGACGGCAGGGAAAATCTGCTGACGGCCAGCCTATGCATGCTGCGTTTATCTGACGCAAGTTCAGCCGGCCCCATAAACTGTTGTGGAATAGCGATGCAATACTTGGTTAGAATGTAGAGAAAGAAATTCGTACGTGTTACTGGAGTACTTAATTGAAAGGAACGAAGCGTGCGGGCGGGAGACAAACATTTTGCAAGGGAACAGGTGCAAGTTTGCAGTGGCCCCTAAAAATGGAGCTATATTCAAGAATGGACAAACATATCGTGGTAACCTAAGATACAAAAGTATATCGTATCGGACACAATTATTTTGCTAGTATCTTGCACCTATATCTTAAATACTTATCGGCTCAGCGTGTTGTACCTATCTGTATCATGACACAGTTGCAAAGTATCTTTGCCCCGCCTTGGTGCGCACCGACACTGGTGTTCCTGGTGAGCAGTTGTATGCATACCACACCGTGGTGCCTGCAGCATTCGGAGAGGAATGCACAGTGCACTGCAAGCTAGAAACGCAGACGGCGTTCCTTTGGTTTCGTCTCGTGCGCCATCGAGGTGGGACGCCTGCAAAGCCAGTGGCGGCGTTCTTCATCATGATTGCATCGTGAATAGTCTGACAACTGCCTGGGCGCTGTTTCTGCTGCGGAGCAGCGGTTACCTCTCGTACTGCGGCGTGCCACCATTCCAGCATAACACCGTTCCGAGAAGCTTCAGCTCGTCACACTAAACCTTGCTGCCAGCTCCCATGCTTCGCGCTTCGGCCGAAACTTCCCGTTATTTCTTCTAGGCTAACGGAAGCAACATTTCCTCCTGCGATATTTTGTGAGGAAAACAATCTGCGATCTTGTATTTGTTGTCGCAAAGCAGGCACAGGCGGCCGGCAGAGACGAGAACGTACAAAAGCAACTCCTATAGAGCATTTGCAAAAGTCAGTTGAGACATTTTACATAGAGTGTCGTAGACTTTAGGTAAACTGCGTTGCCTACTTGGAGATTTCTTTTTTTTTTTTGTGTCAGTAAACATCATGCTGATTGTCTATAGACAAAAGTCGTTAACAAAACTAGTTCTTGTGCTCTATCGTTGTCCGCAGTCTTCTGGGTAGGATGTTCGCACAAAGTCCACAGGTGATAGCCGTCAAACGGTGCAAGGCGACTAGGAGGGAGAAGGAGAGCTGCTATCTATAAAGGCGGACTTAGCCTTGCAAGTGCCGCCAGCAGTAGCTCCGTTTGAGCGCCATTTATCAGGTGACGTAGAGCCTAGAGACTGTCATTACCACTACAGAAAAATCTGCTAACGGTGAGGACAGATGTATAAGACAAGTCCGCAGGTTGATGTCTATAGACATTACGTAGCCTTTATAATCCATCATCCTTGGGCGTACTGTTTAATGTCCAAATAATTTTTTGTGAGAGGGCCTGGCGTTCCTCGCGGCGCCCAGTGGGTCTTCCTTGCGTGGCCGCACCGCTTTGTTACGGCAGCGTGACATTCCTCGTTACTCAAACGGGATTACCGCCACTCGCAGTCGTGTCTCCAGGCTGTTGTACGATTGGCACACTTCGGCGCTTGTTCTGGAGAGGCACGCAACTCATGCCTGAGAAGTTACACAATTTTCACCGGCGAATGAATATCGTATGCGCCTGCAGATCTGACCAGTTGAATGCGCCTGTCATAAGTGTGCCTAAACTGCCGAAACAGGACCCGAAGCTTCGACAGAAATTTTAAAGAAAACAATAAAATAGGCAAAAGGAAATCAATAGGAAGTAATCAGGTGCCCTCTCTCTAATAACACCATATACGTATCATTTGCGATCACAGCGTGTGAGGTTAATGTTACACGTGGAATCAGGTAAGGCTTCAATAACTTTATTTCGTTCTAAATGATGCATTCTATTCTTTTTATGCCGCAAATTTAGGCAGTGCCAAATGTGGCTGCACAATTCCGTTGGATTGTCATGCTATAAATGAAACGAAGCGTAGGGTATCGCGTAAATTCAACAAGTGGCCTGTGTGAGGTTGCATGGAATAAACCTTCTTTTTGTCTCGGTAGCAGCCATGTGGGCCAGTGAGTTACACCGCGCAAGTTTGTGACCATGGAGTACAAAGTCGCTCACTCAGGGAAGAGTGCGGATGAGAAAGCAATACAGCTGTGTCAACTTACGATCACGAGTCTGGCTCCCTTGCTGCTTATTCACGCGACAGCGTTAAGGAGCTCGTGTCGCAGAAAAGCCGGTGTCGTCGGCGTCAGCGGCGTTGGCCATGAGTAATAAATCCCAGAAGGCACTTCATAAATAAAAAACATCTTGCAAGATGGGCTGGTGGGAATCGAACCAGGGTGTCCGGAGTGTGAGACGGAGACGCTACCAGTCAGCCACGAGTTCCTTCCTTCAAAACGGGACAAAATCACCTCTAGTGAATGTGGTGTTGGCTTAGAAACGTGCCGTAGAAAGTTATACTGCGGTGTATATCGGTAATTATGACCATGTAACTTACAGAAGTCGCAGTTTCACGAGTAGCGAAGAACGTTTCCGCTACATTTCTTCTGCGCTCTGCGCACACGCAGAGCCATCTTGCGGCAAACACAGGAGAGCCCCTCCTCGCAATGTACGGCGCTGCCCCGACACGTGGCGCGCCACCCGCCCCATGATCGCGTCCGCCTTCATGGCGCGTCGCGGCCCGGCTATCTGTGCCGATCGCGGCGTTTGGCTGGCCTAGCGCGTTTGAGCAGGCGATGCGAACGGGGTGCGATAACGCTATCGCGTTCCACTCTTGAAGGCGAAGCTTAAGCGCCCTCCAATTTTTTTCGTTGTTATCCATTCTTCCTTCTCTTCTTGCATTCATTTCTTTTTTGCCTCTTTCAGTTTTTTTGTCACTTTTGTTTCTTGTTCAATGCAGTCAAGCACCGGACATTTCGTTACACCGATTCGCAGGCCGTGCAGGCACCTGTTGAAACCTTGATGACAGCGAAACGCGGACGCATCTGGATTCTTACATTCCACGCAGATCACTTCGATAGCTGCCAGGGTTCCTAATGACTCTGCGACCTTCTCGAGAATTATACTGCGTCTGCGCATCGTGTTGACATCCTCTCGCAGTGAGGTCCGGAAGTACGCATATTGAAATCTCGTGGCTAAATTTGGGTTTCCGGCTTCGCTCCAAAGCAAAGCGACCTAGCGCCGTCTGCTCTTTTTTCATATCGGCTTCTCAAAAACCGGAAACATTTCCGACGAAGTCCCTATATTTTCAGGGTACCATATTTTATTGAAATTAAAAGGAAAGAAGCAGATTCAGTCACCCTGTAATGACAATAGCTATTTCTTTTTACGTAATAGTGATAATGACAATAAGAAACATTAAAAGTGGAAACGTCGAAGGTTCGGGAAATCAAGAGAGTAAATGAAGTCCTCCGCATATATTCCTGAACGTGCTCGAACATACAGAGACAAATGGCGAGGACAAGTTGCCCCAATTCTATGCTGAGTCCCGACATATGCGCGTTTACTCAGTTCCGAACCCGTCCACAAGGGCGCGATGCTGTCCTAGATAAAGACGGGTGACATGACACGCGCGCAAAGGCACAAGCGGCAAAACTCGGCTTTATCGCACAAGGTGCATAAACTATGAGCACGACACACGTATTAGACAACGAATGCAAATCTATAAATGCAACTGTATTTATGTGCTTTGTATCTTGTGATTGTATATCGAGGCCAACATCCGCAGAAAGGCAGTATAATAGGAGGCTATTTTCGAAAACATGATATCTTCAACTAAAAAAAAAAAAACGACACCCGTCAAACACATTTTTTCTTTTCCCAACTACTAAGACCTCTTGCTCGTGCTTTTCAGGCCGTTACTATGTTTACGGCCTGATGTGTCCGGCCATAGTTTATTTTTGTGGATGGACGGCCTTCGTCTGTTTCTTTAGTGTTTTTTCCGGTAACTCAGAACGCACTATTCAGCACTGCGTGTCAACAAAAATCACCAGGTGGTCCAAAAATATACTCCAGACGACTCGGCGGAGCGCCTATTTTATATTCGGAAATATTATTTTGCGCCTCTCGTGCCCTTCGAGGCAAGAACCTGACAAGTGCAATTCAATGTGTGAATGTATAATTCTCCCCACAGCGCACAATGTAAAATTGAACATCACATATGCGAGGTCACTCGTATCATTGAGTCTTGGCGTTTTTTTTTCGTTAAGTGCGTCAAGCATTCCTTGGCTCATTCCATGATGTTCTCGCCAGCATCTTCATAGCCATCAGTAAACAAGGACCACGAACAAGAAGCATAATTTACAACAACAACAAAAAAAAACTAAAATAAAGCGTATTTATACCTCGAGTGAAAGTATTCAGGAAGGCGCCATGGACGTTAATTAATGACATTGGCCACGTTTCAAGATTTGTGGGCAGGCTTGGAAGAAGGGTTTGCTTTTTGGGCGCGTAAAAAAACGAAGAAGCGAGGTAATTTTCTCAGTATTAAAAAAGAATAGCCTTCCCAAAGCATTTCTAATAATGAGTAATGATCTAATTAAAAGCAATCAATCTCTGTGGGAGACCGTAAGATAAAGTAAAATAAAAGCGACAATTAAGCAATGCAGCTACAAAGTAAAAGACGAAAGATGTCACGCCTGTAATTACGTCTGCTTTTACATCGTCTCTTCTCTTTATCCCTTCCTCTGGTAATGTCGACGAAGAGATGAATGATTACTCTACATTTAAACACACGTGTACGGCGTGAGGAACTAAAGAGAGAAGACAGGGATGTTAACCAGAAATTAGTCTGGTTGGCTACCCAACTATGGGGGAAGGTAAAGAGAATAGAAAGATGAGCTAGAGAGAGGGAGGAGGAAAGTCGCGGCGAGATCGCGTACGCACGCCGAGGGTCTAAGCAAGTCAAAGGCATTTACACAGGTCAGTTGCCCTCAAGAAAGACAAACGTGCCTTCAGAGCTTTCTGCACCGACAAACGATGGGGACCGTCCTCAAGTAGCGCCTGCACAGACAACAACCGATCGTCCAGTCGTCGCAATGCGATAGATAATGTTTGTCCTTTCGACTGAAATCGACGACAGTGGCACAATAAGTGTTAGATGTTCCTTCTTGGCCCTCAGGCTCCATCGTGCAGGTCATGCTCCCGCACTCGTGGCTTTATCTGGTCGCTGTGTCGACGAATGTTCACCCCCTCTTGGACCATCGGCGTCCACCATGCGAGTGCCGTCCGATGACGTGTTCTGTGCTGGGATCCATGGCTCGCCTCGCCCGAAGTTCTTTACCCAGACAGGAACGGGGCGGTCACCTGGAGACTGTGGGGCGAGAGGCCCCTGTGGTGCCACTGCGTTGTCCAGCCTGGAACGGAGCTCGTAGCCCATAAGGAGTTTCGCTGGGGTACTGCCCCCGGCCTGCGGCGTCCTTCGGTACCTGTGCAGAATCCTTGCCAAGCGTGTTTTCAAAGACCCATGGACATTCTTCAAAAACTCGAACAGTTCGCATGGCGCGTTCCGCGAGACCGTTGGACTGCGGATGATACGGTGCTGTCCGAACATGTGTTATGTTATTTACCTTCATAAACTCCCGAAATTCGGCACTTGTATATAGCGCGCCATTATCAGATACAAGCGTCCGGGGCAATCCGAACGTGCCGAACAAGGTGCGCAGGGCTTCTATGGTGGCGTGGGTTGTGGTGCTTTTCAGGGGTATTGCTTCGATCCATTTACTATGTGAATCCACAACGATCGGTAGCATGTATCCACCGATCGGCCCCGCAAAGTCAATATGCAGCCTGGACCAACACTCGCGCGTTTATGGCCATGCGACCGGGAATTTCTTGGGGGGCATAGGCGCTGCTTGTGCGCAACTGGGGCATGACTTTACCATGTTCTCGATCTGGTTAGCGATCCTCGGATACCACAGCAGGAATGGCCTAGCCGCTTCATTGAGCAAATACCTTGATGGGTATCATGCAGCAGGCGTAACGTTCCCGCTATTGCACTCTTAGGCACGATTACGCGATGGCCCCAATATAGAAGCCCATGACTCCACGTTATCTCAGCCTTCCGGTTGAAGTATGGTCGCAAATACAGGTCCTTGGGCCCCAAATTTCTTGGCCACCCATTTTTGCACCTTTGCTAAGTCCTCATCGTGCGAGGTGAGAGCGGTCAGTTGTTTCGCGGACTATACACCGTCATTCAGGTTTTCCGTGAGCAAGACATACTCACCATCCCCGGTTTCTTCCAGGGTCTCTGGCTGAGACGTTGTGGACGTCGGGAGTCGGCTGAGGGCATCTGCTGGAACATTATCCTTTCCCGGCTGGTGTTTGATGACGTAGTCATATGCACTCAGCAGCAGGGCCTATCGCCGGGTTCGGGCGGCGGCCATCACTGGTACAGCCCTATCCGGATGAAAAAGTCCCACAGGCGGCTTATGGTCAGTCAACAGTGTGAATGGCTTACCGAGTAGGTATTGTCGGAATTTCGAGGCCCCAAAAACTAGAGCCAGAGCTTCGCGCTCCAGGCGTGAATAATTTTGCTCGGCTTCCGTCGGTACCCGAGAACGAAAGCCTATTGGCCGACGCACCCCGTCCTCGACATCGTGAGAAAGCACTGCACCGATCCTATCCGGGGAGGCATCGCATTCCAGGACAAGAGCCTTGCAAGGGTCAAAATGCGCCAAGAAATCAGTGGACTTGAGGAGGTCCTACACCTTGCTGAACTTCCGTTGGTGACTGGGACTGGACTCCCACTTAGCTTCCTTGCCGAGCAGTTGATAAAGTGGCGCCATGGCCGCAGATGCATTGAGAAGAAACTTGTGTTACCATGCCCAGATACGACCTTAACTCTGCGAGATTCCGCGGCACCTGCACTTGAAGAGTGGCATCCACGTTGTGTAACTTTGGTTGACGTCCCCGAGCACTAATTCGATGTCCCAGGATATCCACCTGTGCTCGACAAAACTTGCACTTGTCCGCATTTAAGTGCACGCCATTTTTCCCGAAACCGCTGCAATACTTCGTGCATTGTGGGGCAGTCATTGTGTTTCTCTGCGATGATGACGGCGTCCAAGTAGACCTGAACACGATGAAGTATTTGCAAGATGGTCTCCATGCGGTGTTGGAACACTGCCGGCGCTGAAGCCACTCCAAATGGCAGGCGATTGAAGCTAAACAGTCCCTTATGCGGGTTTATGGTCGTAAGTAGCATGGCTTCGTCGTCCAACGGTTGCCGATGGTAAGCCTCCTGCAAATCTATTGTGGTGAAAACCTGACCGCCGTTCAACGTTGCCAGGTTATCTTCCACTCGGGGAAACGGATACTGCTCAGTGTGACAAACTTTGTTTGCCGTGAGTTTAAAAAACGCCGCAGAGGCGAATGCGGCCGTTACGCTTTACTGCCAGCACCACCGGTGCGGCCCACTTAGAATGAGGCACAGGGACAATAATACCCGCGGCCAAAAGGCGCTCAAGTTCAGTCTACCCTTCGACGAAAGGCGTACGGAACCTCGCGTGTCTTCCAGAATTTCGGTACCACGTTGTCCCGCATCTCAAAGTGTACCGGCGGACCCGTGATGAGACCTAGGCCTGGCTCGAACACGTCAGTGAATTCTGTTACCAAACGGTGCACGTTAACATCATCCCTCCTAACGAAAGGCATTCGCTCACCTGTCGTGTTCACGTTCATTACTGGCGCCTCGAACATGTTGAGCGCCTGGATCAGGTCGCGTCCGCACAGGTTGGGGCTAGAGAAACAGAGGACTGTCCGTCGACCGGTTTCCGCACGAAAGCTTGAGCTGTCCACGAACGGCAAGCCTTCCCAGGAAACAAGTCAGTTTCAATGGCGAACCACGCAGCTTGGGCCACACTGTTTTGTTTTGTTCTTAAGTGGGCCACGTGATGACCGACACCGGTGACCCTGTATCAACCTGCATGTCCATTGGAACACCCCCACAATTCAATGTGCGCACAGTGAATTGCGTGATGCCGACATGGATGACATGACTGTCCGCTGCTAACACGAATATACCGTCCGCGCCCACAGCGGGCGTGGACGGTAGGAAGGCCATGCTGTGCCCTCCTTCCGAGACGACAGGGCATGTACCTGACGTGACAGCCCTTGGTGGCCCTTCAATTATCTGTCTCCCGACAGAAACAGGCTCGGGAGATAAGACCCTGCTGTTGGCACTTGAAGCATGTTGCCGAACGCAACCGGCAATCATCTGGTTCGTGCCCTTTCGCTCCGCAGCGGTTGCACGAAAAATCCGTGGCCGGTTCCTTAGGCGATAAGACTGTCCTCCTATCGCATGTTCGCTTCCCTTCAGCGGCGTGACTCATCTGTTGCGCGCTCGCTTCTGCCATTTCCGCGGACAACACGATTTATTCTGCTTCTCTCCTCGTCAGCTGCGGTTTCGCAAGCAACTGTCGACGCCCTCCTGCGCTTTGCAGCACACAGACGATGCGATGTCGCAGCATTCAATCCAATGTTGCGCCAAAACTGCGTGTGTCCGCTGTCTGACGAGTGGCAACTATGAAATATTTGACAGGTTCGCCTGGCAGCTGGTCGCCTGTAAAGAACTGGCAAGACTGTGCTATCTCGTTTAGTTGCGGCGAGAAGCGCTGCTGCAGCAAAGCTACCACTTGGGCGTAAGAAAGTTCGTTCACCTTGTCTGGCGCGCGCATCGACCACTAAGTAAGTACATCCACGGTGCGAGTCGTCAATGCTGCAACCAACAGGGCCCGCTTCTTCTTGTCATCCGTGACGCCATTGCCTTCAAAGAAGGCCTCTAGTCGAACTTGGTAAGGTGGCCACTTGTCGCTCGTCTCGTCAAACTGCGGCGGGCTGGCATGTCCTCCCATGGTGGTGAAGGCTGCGGCTTACCAAGAGGGCTACCCATTGTCATCCCATCCTCGTCGCCACTGAAGAATACGCACCATACACAGCGGTGGCTGGGCCAAGACAACGTTTATTGCTTTGATGCGTGTTAAATATATGCGTTGTGCGAGACGGTTAGAGAGGGAGTGTGAGGCGGAGGAGCAGAGGCGATAACTGTTGCCGTATGCTGGCGTGACGTCATCCCGATGTAGCAATGTGACTCTCGGGCAGCTTTGTCTGCTTGATCATTTTCACTGATGCCGCAACGGCCAAGTAGCCACTGGAAAATAATTTCTGTTTGACGTTGTGGTGAAGTCGTGGTGAATTGAGATAGAACAAGGCAAAAGAAAGAATCAACCTGATACACGACAAACTAAAGATCGATAAGGATATGTATTTTTGGGACGAAGTGCAAAACAGGCGGGTGAAAATGACAAGCTACAATAGCACCACCCCTGAACCATCGAAACCTTGACGTAATGTGCATGCGCACGACAAGCAACTTCGGCTCTTTAATTTGAACGCCCGTAGTATTAGGAATAAAACGGGGCCCCTTGAAGTTTTGCTGCTGCAGTACGATCCTCACATTACCGCAATAACTGAGACGTGGTTACATGAACAAGTGAATGGTGACGACATTTTCCCGCCTTCGTATACGATTTTTCGTAAGGACAGGCAATCAAGGGGAGGTGGTGTGGCCGTTCTGATCCAACACAAATTTGACGCTGTTTTGCTGGAGGACGTGCCGGAACTTGAATGTATCTGCATTAAAGTAACCTTGTGGGGCCACTCATTCATCCTATACGCATTATATAGACCGCCTGACTCAACTCTTGAATACTTACTAAAATTAAAGGTACATATGTCTAAATACCAGGACAACAAAGTTCTTTTGATTGGCGATTTTAATCTGCCTGGAGTAGACTGGGAACGTGTTGAGACCTTTTCAACCAATACCAATCATGCAAATACTGTGTTTGACATAATGCTCACACATAATTTGATACAATTAGTTCATGAACCAACGCAATATCAAGGTGCCTCTAAATCTGTTTTAGATTTGGTGGTTATTCCTCGTGATTTCGGTACATCCACCGTTGTAATTGATCAAGGTCTGTCTGATCACTGCCTTGTCTCAGTTTCTATTCCCCTGGTGCCGCTTTCGCAGACTGCAAACCCGTAACCTTTCATTATGTGAAAGACTATACACGTGCCCGTGATGCACGCATTATCGACCACCTAGAAACTTGTTTAACAGATTTTGTTAATACAGATGTTTGCAGTTTGTGGGGCCAATTTAAACGCATATGCGTCTACCGCATTGAAAACTTTATACCGTTTAAACGTAAGAAGGTGCATAAACATACACCAAGGATGACGAGAAGCATCATTCACAACAAGCGTAAAGCAAAAAGATTAAAGAAAAAGCATGCTGATCCCCAACTTCTATCCGACACTCTAAATAACCTTGCACATGCGGTGCTTACTTCGAAAGACTACTACTTCAAAACGTCACTCCCAAACTTCATAAAAAATGATCCAAAGATGTTTTGGAACTATGCCAACGAAAAAAAGAAACTCATTTCACAGGTTCTTGTCGATGGTTCATTGGTATTTGATCAGACCGCCATTGCTCAACACTTCAATGACTATTTCCATAGTGTATTTTTGGCCGCTAGTGATTCTCTACCCACCAGAAACAGGGACCATGCTTTAAATGTAAACTTCATTTCTTATCCTGGCGTTCTTGCTATGTTGCTTGACTCTAAGACTAAAACTTCTTGCGGTCCCGACAATATACCGAACATATTTCTTCGTCGCATTGCCGAGTCTGTTGCTAAATACTTAGTTATTATTTTTCGTGTCTCTCTGCTATCAGCAGAATTGCCAGATGACTGGAAGTCAGCCCGAGTTGTGCCTATATTCAAGAAAGGCGACCGTCTATTACTACAAAATTATCGCCCGATCTCCTTAACATCTTCGTGTTGTAAGCTTATCGAACACATAATAGCTCACAAATTACACGAATTCGTCGAAGAAAACGTAGTTTTATCAAATCATCAACATGGATTTTGAAAAGGATTTTCTACTACAGCACAACTGGTTACTATAGTTAACACCTTTGCAGCTTGTCTAGATACGAACAGTCAAATTGATGTAATATTCCTAGATTACAGCAAAGCATTCGATACAGTCCCACACGACAAACTAATTACTAAGCTTCGGATGATTAGCATACCAGAATTATTCATATCCTGGATTTCAGCCTATCTGAACAACCGCAACTAGTACGTTCAGGTGGGAGAACAACTCTCTGGCTGCCTTCCGGTAACTTCTGGCATTCCGCAGGGGAGTGTACTTGGCCCTCTACTTTTCTTACTATATATTAATGATATGGTCAATGTCGTTAACTCCCCAGTTCAGATTCGTCTATTTGCTGATGATTGTGTTTTGTTTAGAGAAGTTACCTGCATTAGTGACCAATTTGACCTTAACTCTAACTTATAAAATGTGTTGAAATGGTGTGAGCAATGGGGAATGCTTCTTAATACAACTAAGTGTGTCTATCTCCCCATAACGCGCAAAAAGTCCCCTTAGACTACACTTACAATTTAGCTGCAGCACCTTTACGGAAAGTAAAAAAAAAAATAAATTATGGGGTTTTACGTGACAAAACCACTTTCTGATTATGAGACACGCCGTAGGTTCTTTGACGTGTACCTAAATCTAAGTACACGGGTGTTTTCGCATTTCGCCCCCATCGAAATGCGGCCGCCGTGGCCGGAATTCGATCCCGCGACCTCGTGCTCAGCAGTCTAACACCATAGCCACTGAGCAACCACGGCGGGTCACGGAAAGTAACCTGCTATAAATATTTAGGCTTAACATTAACGAGTGACTTATCATGGAACTTGCACATAAATACCATCTGCTCTGCCGCTTTCCGCAAACTATGCCTTCTGCGCCACAGCTCCGCCTATTGTTAAACTACTCTCTTACTTTTCCTTAATTAGGCCAAAACTTGAGTACGCTTCCAAAGTTTGGGACGCTCACACAGAAATTCATATAGGAGGTTGTGGCCAAGTACTGCACCAGGGTGGCCAATCCTGCTCTGGTGAGGGAGTGCGTTACCGGTTCTGGTCACCGGGATCAGGCCACACTCCAGGCCTGTTTACGCAATTTTATCAACACGCGGATTTTTTTTTTTAGTCCGGTGGAAAATTGCGCGACACCGGGATTCGAACCACGGACCTCTTGCACGCGAGGCGGGTGTTCTACCTCTACGCCACCGCTGCACCCGGCGGTCAGACCTGCGACGCTGCAGAGGGTGCTAAGAATCCCTGGCTCCGGACAGGCCGCCATTGGAATATGAACCTGGCAACGTTTAACGCTAGAACGTTATCTAGTGAGGCGAGTCTAGCAGTGCTATTGGAGGAATTAGAGGGCAGTAAATGGGATACAGTAGGGCTCAGTGAAGTTAGGAGGCCAAATGAAGCATATACAGTGCTAAAAAGCGGGCACGTCCTGTGCTACCGGGGCTTAGCGGAGAGACGAGAACTAGGAGTCGGATTCCTGATTAATAAGAACATAGCTGGTAACATACAGGAATTCTATAGCATTAACGAGAGGGTGGCATGTCTTGTTGTGAAACTTAATAAGAGGTACAAAATGAAGGTTATACAGGTATACGCCCCTACATCCAGTCATGATGACCAGGAAGTCGAAAGCTTCTATGAAGACGTGGAATCGGCGATGGGTAAAGTCAAAACAAAATACAGTATACTGATGGGCGACTTCAATGCCAAGGTAGGCAAGAAGCAGGCTGGAGACAAGGCAGTGGGGGAATATGGCATAAGCACTAGGAATAGCAGGGGAGAGTTATTAGTAGAGTTTGCGGAACAGAATAATATGCGGATAATGAATACCTTCTTCCGCAAGCGAGGTAGCCGAAAGTGGACGTGGGGGAGCCCGAACGGCGAGACTAGAAATGAAATAGACCTCATACTCTGCGCTAACCCTTACATCATACAAGATGTGGACGTGCTCAGCAAGGTGCGCTGCACTGACCATAGGATGGTAAGAACTCGAATTAGCCTAGACCTGAGGAGGGAACGGAAGTAACTGGTACATAAGAAGCCGATCAATATAGTTGGCGGTAAGAGGGAAAATAGAGGAATTCCAGATCAAGCTACAGAACAGTTATTCCGCTTTGACTCAGGAAGAGGACCTTAGTGTTGAAGCAATGAACGATAATCTTGTGGGCATCATTAAGGAGTGTGCAATAGAAGTCGGTCGTAACTCCGTTAGACAGGATACCAGTAAGCTATCGCAGGAGACGAAAGATCTGATCAAGAAACGCCAATGTATGAAAGCCTCTAACCCTACAGCTAGAATAGAACTGGCAGAACTTTCGAAGTTAATCAACAAGCGTAAGACAGCTGACCTAAGGAAGTATAATATGGATAGAATTGAACATGCTCTCAGGAACGGAGGAAGCCTAAAAGCAGTGAAGAAGAAACTAGGAATTGGCAAGAATCAGATGTATGCGTTAAGAGACAAAGCCGGCAATATCATTACTAATATGGATGAGATAGTTCAAGTGGCTGAGGAGTTCTGTAGAGATTTATACAGTACCAGTGGCACCCACGACGATAATGGAAGAGAGAATAGTCTAGAGGAATTCGAAATCCCACGGGTAACACCGGAAGAAGTAAAGAAAGCCTTGGGAGCTATGCAAAGGGGGAAGGCAGCTGGGGAGGATCAGGTAACAGCAGATTTGTTGAAGGATGGTGGGCAGATTTTTCTAGAGAAACTGGCCACCCTGTATACGCAATGCCTCAGGACTTCGAGCGTACGGGAATCTTGGAAAAACGCTAATATAATCCTAATCCATAAGAAAGGGGGCGCCAAAGACTTGAAAAATTATAGACCGATCAGTTTACTGTCCGTTGCCTACAAAGTATTTACTAAGGTAATTGCAAATAGAATCAGGAACACCTTAGACTTCAGTCAACCAAAGGACCAGGCAGGATTCCGTAAAGGCTACTCAACAATAGACCATATTCACACTATCAATCAGGTGATAGAAAAATGTGCGGAATATAACCAACCTTTATATATAGCTTTCATTGATTACGAGAAAGCGTTTGATTCAGTGGAAACCTCAGCAGTCATTGAGGCATTGCGGAGTCAGGGTGTAGAGGAGCCGTATGTAAAAATACTGAAAGATATCTATAGCGGCTCCACAGCCACCGTAGTCCTCCATAAAGAAAGCAACAAAATCCCAATAAAGAAAGGCGTCAGGCAGGGAGATACGATCTCTCCGATGCTATTCACAGCGTGTTTACAAGAGGTATTCAGAGACCTGGATTGGGAAGAATTGGGGATAAGAGTTAATGGAGAATACCTTAGTAACTTGCGATTCGCTGACGATATTGCCTTGCTTAGTAACTCAGGGGACCAACTGCAATGCATGCTCACTGACCTGGAGAGGCAAAGCCGAAGGGTGGGTCTAAAAATTAATCTGCAGAAAACTAAAGTAATGTTTAACAGTCTCGGAAGGGAACAGCAGTTTACAATAGGTAGTGAGGCACGGGAAGTGGTAAGGAATACATCTACTTAGGACAGGTAGTGACTGCGGATCCGGATCATGAGACTGAAATAATCAGAAGAATAAGAATGGGCTGGGGTGCGTTTGGCAGGCATTCTCAGATCATGAACAGCAGGTTGCCATTATCCCTCAAGAGAAAAGTTTATAACTGCTGTGTCTTACCAGTACTCACGTACGGGGCAGAAACCTGGAGGATTACGAAAAGAGTTCTACTTAAATTGAGGACGACGCAACGAGCTATGGAAAGAAGAATGATAGGTGTAACGTTAATGGATAAGAAAAGAGCAGATTGGGTGAGGGAACAAACGCGAGTTAATGATATCTTAGTTGAAATCAAGAAAAAGAAATGGGCATGAGCAGGACACGTAATGAGGAGGGAAGATAACCGATGGTCATTAAGAGTTACGGAATGGATTCCAAGGGAAGGAAAGCGTAGCAGAGGGCGGCAGAAAGTTAGGTGGGCGGATGAGATTAAGAAGTTTGCAGGGACAACATGGCCACAATTAGTACATGACCGGGGTAGTTGGAGAAGTATGGGAGAGGCCTTTGCCCTGCAGTGGGCATAACCAGGCTGATGATGATGACACAAAAATTAACATTAAGAACCTAGAAAGAATTCAAAGAAAAGCGGTACGATTTATTTACAGTAAATTTAAGGCTACTGACTCCCCCACTGCATTGCTAACCGATAACGGCATTGAACTATTACAAATTCGAAGAAAGAAAAGTCGACTAGTTTCTTTCAAACTTAATTAATCATAAAATAGCCTGACACCGCAAAATACGTATCCCCCTTGATAAGCAGACCCACTCGACACCACTACTCTCATTCTCTAACACCTATTTTCGCAAGGACTGACGCTTTTCGGCACTCTTTTTTTCCACAAACAATAGATGACTGGAATAAACTAACTGAAGCATACCCCCAGCGCCCGTGAGCTGTATATACTTTGTGTAAATAATCTTGTTATTTCGTGTATTAATTATAGTTGTATTGTGATCAAGTTAAAAATTTTCTTAATCGTCTACCTTACGAACGAACAATTTGTGTGAAAAACGTGTTACACACTTATTTCATCTTGTCCTTCTGTGTACATCATCTTTTTATTTTGCTCACCCTGCTTGGACTTATTGTCCGCAGTATTGTATAAATAAATAAATAAATAAATAAATAAATAAATAAATAAATAAATAAATAAATAAATAAAATAAAATAAATTAGCTGTTCGTGAGCACCACGTCAGACTGCATGCTGTGTAAAGCCGGTTTCGAGTCGTAAAACACGCCCATGTACGAGAACTCTCTGTGTCAATAAACTGAAGAGCAGTGCGCCGAGCGGTGAGTTATGCAGTCGTGGATGTCACAGCATGCGACGCCTTGAATCACAGTGTTATTCCTCCCGTTGAAATAAACACAGCACCGCCAGAACTGCTCCGTGTAGTCAATCCGTCAGTATAGATGTGTACGTGGCTACTGTGTACTATACTACGACGTGGGGCGTCATAACTACGCTTTACGGCGAGTGTTACGTGACCAGTGACGGCGTACAATTGCGTTGGCTGCGTGCTGGCTGAGAAAGTGATGAGTGCTTTTTTTTTTTTCTGTCTATAGTTCGAGAAGAAGAAAGAAAGGGGGGGCGGAGATAGGGGTTGACATCGCACGCACGAATGCGCAAGGTTCGCAAGACAGTGTCCGCTAGGTCGTTTCGCGGGCCAGAAGAGAAAGACGGCAGGTCGATCGTTTGCCCACGTGCAGTAACTGCACCGGTCAGGCGTGTAACGACCAGCTCTCGCACACGCGTTCTGTCAGTTTATACGCGTCTGCTACGTCCGGTGTTTCTTTCTCTCTCCGTGCCGGGTCCACATTATTCGCTTGTGTATTTTGCTTGGCAGTCACGTTGGCCGCGTTAATTAGAGGCGTCCCCCCTCCCCTCCTCTCTCCCTTTGGCCGTTGATCGACCCCTTGCCACCGCGCCACGGGCCCTAATGCCCTAATGCTTGCCACCCCCCTTCCCCTTCTTGCCTGGCGTGCCGGCACCAATTCCGCGGAGGCTGATTGCTGTCTGCGCCACTCGCCCCACCAACGCAGCCACAAGAGTAGCAGCTGCCCCCATCCAAGCGCGCCCCTCACTCACCCCCTAACAACTTTTCGCATCTCTACGCTCTATCACTCTTTCGTTTTTTAATTATTCGTCCTTCTTGTAACTCGGCGATTTTAGTCGAGGCCTGCTGCCGCGTTGGCGATCTGTGCTGTCTGTTCGCTGACCGCGAAGTTGTCTATGAGGCTTCCGCGGCAGCACTTCGTTGAAAGACACGCTCATCCGCTCATTCACGTGCCACACGCGTACGTTTATCATCCTGTTGTGTAGCTTTGTTTCTTTTCTTTCTTTCTTCTTCTTTTCTGCCTGTGTTTTCGGGAAGCTTGGCCCACGTTGGTTAAGGGGGGGGGGGGGAGGGGTGCACCATTGCGTGGCCAGACGTGTTTCTAGGCTACACGGGAACCGTTGAATTTCATACTTTGTGGGTAGCTCTATGCCTAACGCTGGCCGCGGCGATCCACCATAGTAATGACACCGCCTGCCTCGGCTACATGAAGGGTTATGGTGGTCAGGAAGGGTACGCTTTGTCTCGCAATGAGCGCATAACGGTCGAGATTTTTATCCTCTTCGTCACAGGGTTGTGACATGATGTATGAGGAAACAATGAAGAAGACGTAGAGAACTAAAAGTATATCCTGCATATTGCTTGCGGCCTCTATAACGAAAACAATCAAATTCTAACCTTGATAATTGATACGGAAATCAAATTGGGTGTAGATAACGCTTACGTAGGGTGAAAAAAAAAAGAATGGACAGATTACAAACAAGTCCATTGATCGTCTTCTTTTGGCTCTCTCTGTGATTCCTTACCGATCGGATAAGCTATCTGTAAACGATTGACTACTTTCATTTCCACCGTGTTCGACAGCCCTTGCGCTTCGCGCACTGATTTTTTAAATTCAGCAGCTATTAGTTCACAGTGCAAGAAAACGCTGTGGGCTTTCGCTCACCAACTCTCTCGGCTAGAGCGCCGAGAAGCCGCAGAAAAGCCATTTCATTTTAAGATCTACACAAAGAGGACAAGGGCACATAAAACTAGACCTGGAGGAGACAGTCGTTCGGCAAGACCCCATCCGACGGGTGAAACCATTTGAACCTCGCCACGAATTCACGGAGTGTCTCCTGCAAAGACTCGCATTTCGTCGTATGTCTACGACTCTCCCTCCTTCTCTGTCCTTTTTTCTTTCTTTTTTATTTCGTCTCGGGCTTGTAGCTTCCCCCGTAGGGCGAGTGAATGCCGCCCCTCCCACCTGCGGAGCCTAGTAGGGCCATTGAGGCTTCTGGAAGCGGTCGTCAGGGCCGCTCCCTCTTTGTCCGGGCTCCACGTTACGACCGAGTTGACTTTCTTGTTTGTTCGCCCCCTTTCAGTTCTCTGCACCTCGCACTGGCGCCTGACATTTGGATTTATTGGACGATAACAAGGTGGTGGCTGCGTGACACTGTGCGACATTGTGCGCTGGTACTTCTTCAAGCTGGCGTTGGAGACCACTGCGCTCGGTGCGAAAAGGGGGAAAAAGAAAAAAAAAAAAGAAAACACGAGCCGCAAGGCAACAATGAAGCAAAAGCAAGATGTGCTGGTGGTCACGAAAGAAAACAAAAATGCAGGAGGCGACGGGCCACCAGCAGTGCGTTGTCTTACCGCCGCAATCTCAGCTCAACAGCGAGAGCGTGGCTCTCGGGCAAAGCAAAGATAGCGGTTGGCAAGGAGGAGAGGCAGGCGCAGCCGCGCAGACAGATATACCATATACTCTGATTTTCATGCTTGCAGTCAAAACGGCAGAGCGCGCAAGCAAGCGGAAGTAATGACAACAACGTATAAGAAGCTATCGAATAGACAAAGCTCAACACGTTCTCCTAAAAAAAAAAACCGTCTAGCGTCATCTTTATTTTTCTCGGTTTCTTTGCGTGCCTCTGGCTTCGCCCTTCATTGTTCGTCGGCGCGCCACCACGCCGCCCTGGCGCGCACGTTAAGACGCTCGCGTCTACGGAGCTATTCGCTCTCATTTTCCGCGCGCCTCCTCCGCACTTAGCCGGCCGCCCGCGCAATGCTGCGCTCTTCGTGAAAAACACCATTTGCGTCGTGCGGCTAATGGAGCGTGCCGTGTAAGTTGTCAGCATTGTTTTGTGTGTGTTTTCCTGTTCTCTGCCGGGTATCATGTGCTACCCGAGTGCGGTAGCATGCGAGAGAGCGTGTGCAGTGCGATGAGCGCGCGTTGCCCGCGTTTGCGCCGACGAAGGGGCACGAAGCGTGCCGTGCGCTTCTCTACCGAAACGTCAGGTGTCGCTCCTTCGTTGTAAGAGTTCTCGCCTCCTATGCAAAACAGAGGTGAGTTGCGAGATGCTGGACATCTCCGTAAGAAGCAAAAAAAGAAAGAAAGTAACATTACAGGCATAAGGAGACCGTGGTGTACGCTTTGTATAAGCACGGAGGCAGTAACGCGTGCACGGCAAGTACAAACGACTTAAAAAGCAAAAGAACTGACGCAGTCGCAGTGAAGGAAACCAAAGAAAGAATAAACAAGCGGAAGCAAGCGTCAAACAGCTGGTTTGAAAGCGAGGAGAGAGGCCGCTTAGAAATAGAAAAGCTGGAGCACAGAAAAAAAAAAAAAAAAAAAAAAACATCTCAGCCGCCCGAGAATAGGCACGAGAAAGGGTGTACGCGACTTATAAGAGGCGGCGTAAGCGGAATGTCTAGAATCAATATATTCTTTGTGGACAAGTTGGGGAAAATAAGAATAGAGACAGCAAATAAACGAAGCTTAAAAAGGAAAAGGGAAGAAAAGATATTCCTGGCCTGCCTTTTCCTTGCAGACAAAAAAAAAAAAGAAGTTCTTTTCTAATGCCACTCTTTGTTGACGCACGATGTGCGCTGTTCGCGCTGTCTCTCAGTGCCTCTCCTGTTTTTCGCGTTTCCGCGTGTCAAGAAAGAAACTGCAAGAGGAGCACCTATATCCAGGGCGAGCGGGTGCTCTCTCTCTCGTTTCATACTTAGGCGTCGGATTCAAGTACGCCTCTCCTGAAGGTCTCCTTTCGATGACCCGAGCTTTCTCGTCGCCAAAATCCCGAAACCGGATAGAGCGCACCTACTCCACGCGGCGGGCGCGCGTATAGGAGGAAGCGGCAGCGGCGGTATTGAGCATCGGAAATAATCCGGGCCCACTTGACGGCTCGCTGTATGGAGCTGGCTTCGCGCCGCCGCTTCGCTCACGCGTCCACCGTGGTGCGGTTGGAGGGCCGTGTATATAAACTGGCATTAATACCGAGTCCGCGGCGCGCATCTGGTGCCGGTCTCGCGTCGTGGCGGACCGCGGTTATTATTTACGTTCGTCGCGCGGCCGCTTCTTCGATGCGCTCTGCGGCGCGGGCGTGCCTCCGGAGAATCGTTTAAAAGGCGACACGCGATATGGGCCGCCCACGCGCTTTTTTTTTTTTTTTTTTCGCGTGGGAGCGGATAAAAGATGAGCGTGGCCGGACAGCTCCGAAGCCCCCCCCCCCCCCCCTCCCCCCCCCTATACCCGCTTTCTCCCTACGCCCATTTCCTTTGGTCGGTGCGCCACTTTTGCTTTTCATTTTCTTTTTTTTTTGTTTCTAGCTGTCGATATTTAACCGAGTTGGAGTAACTCCTTCGAACTTCCTTTTTTTTTCTCTTTCAAGTTCTTTGAGGTGAAACCGGAACAAGCGAAAGCGTCTCCAATTCCTCCGACCATATCGCGCAAATCCTCCCCCCCCCCCCCCCCCACTTCTCTTCCGATGTTCTTGCTTTTCTTTTTTTTAAAGTCTGTTTGTTATAGCGAGGAAACGTGGAAACATTACTGTCTTGTTTTTTCTTCTTCTTAAAGAATGCGTGCCGTTCAGGCAAGCGATGAAATAACTTTCTTGTTTATTTTCCTCTTTTACTACTAATGAACGAAGGAAAAAAAGAGCCTTCGTTAGAGAACCATTTCTTTTTTTTTTCTGCAAAATAAAATGTAGGCATATTGTGAAGCTCTCTATAGCCTGAAGAGTTAATTAAATTTCTGCATAAATGTTCGAGCACGTCGCACATGATGGATTTCCTGTTTTTGCTACATCTTCTTGGTTGCCTTCCTTCTTTGCGAATTTAGTGTAAAATCATTTACAACCGAGTGCTTTCAGTCATTTTACTTTTTACTGGCGACGTAAGCGTTCTTTTTTTTTATGCGTCCATATATACAGGATGTCCCAACTATCATGCACCAAAATTTAAGAATATGCAAAGGCCACATAGCTCGACAGAACCAAGGTAATGTGGTTTGCCGTCGCTTCGAGATACTCAAATTACTTTTTGCATTCCGCCTAATTACAAAATTAGTCTTAATTAATTATTCATTTTCTCATTTTTTATATTTAGATGAAAAGTGCCAATGAGGAAATGTTGAGCGACATGAAAAACTCCCGATACTGCTGTCTGTTGCTCAATACGTGCTACATAAAAGCGTTTTTCCGAGCGAGAAATAAGCCCGCGAATACGCGCAAAATTGTCGCGGGACTGGCCACTCGAGGCACTTAGCGTGTATTCGCGGGCTTCATTCACGCTCGGAAAAACACCTTTATGTAGCGCGTATTGAGCAACAGACAGCTGTATCGGGTGTTTTTCATGTTGCTCTACAATTTCCTCATTGGATCTTCTCACCTAATTATAAAAAATGAGAACATGAATAATTAATTAGGACTAACTATCCAATTAGGCGGAATGCAAAAAATAATTTGAGGATCTCCAAGCGACGGCAAACAACATTATCTTGGTTCTATCCAGCTATGTAGCCTTTGAATATTTTTAAATCTTGGTGCATGATAGTTGGGACATCCCGTATGTATATAGATATATATATATGTATGTAGATATATATAAATATCATATAATTACAAAGACGGCGCCGAATAAAACAACACACGAAGAAGGGGTACACGAGACAGCACGTAGGCGCACTAACAACTGAGTGTTTTATTTCTTGACACAGTAATATACAGCTGCTGTCAAGGATCAAAACAACAAGAACGTGTGTTGTTTTATTCGGCGCCGTCTTTGTAGTCATGTCTAACCAACTATAGCCCACCAACACATGCTCAATTATATCATATAAGCTGTGGAATGCGCAGACGCAGGTAACAAAACATAAACAAACATTTCATTCGACATTTTGTTTTGTTGCGCGCGTGCACTTTTTGGAACTCCATGAACATCGGATCTTAAAAAGAGCTACTGCCTTCTTATATATATGTATAGAAAGATGAGAAGCACTACTTCGCGGCTATCTTCGGCTTATTTGCCCAACAGTTTCGGTCGGTGGACAGACGTTTTTCAAGCCGATGAAAAAAATCGATCCACCGACCGAAATTGTTGAGCAAGTAAACCGAAGATAATCGCTAAGTTGAACTTCTCTTCTTTCTATATACGCCTGGCCCATCAAATCAAGCTTCTTTCTATAAACCGCGAGGCTTCAAATGCCAAAGCAGAAGAAAGAATAGTTACATTAAGCGGGCCCTGTTCACGCGGGTGTACATCTACGACGCGTGTGAGCAGCTGAGTTGGAGACGCAAATAGCCTGTAACAAAATATTATGCGACATTTACGCCATTCTTTTTCTCAGCGGGAAATGGGTAGGCTTCGCAGTTTAATAAATTAATCGCATATAAAGCAGTTTGCAATCAGCCCTCATGTAAGCGGGCCATACGGAGCGCACCGCCCTAGCAGTACTCCAGCGGGTGTGATTTCATACCGAGGACAAGGGAGGGATCGAGACATAATATGCATTTATGATAGGTCATCTTAATATATACGAACACTCGCTCTATAGTGCTGACGAGTGCTATTAGCAAACATGGCGTTCATTTAATTACGATAAAGCGCGATAGCGAACAGAGTATCGCGAGACAGACGGGACAAGCTCTTGTCCCGTCTGTCCCGCCTTGCTTTGTTCCGTGAATCGCTCTTCACCGTAGTCAAATATTAATCGCCAACTGGCCCAAAATTCTACTCATCTGAACTCGCATTAATCTTGCTTGTAGATTTACACCGTCGGTTATGCTGCAGTTATGTCGTCGGTTATCTTTACCGAATAAATCGACTGTTGGGCGGGCCATAAAGATTAAATTAATGAGCAGAATGCAGGGTTGGTGTCAGGAGAATGCACAATAAATGTAATTGTTGCTGTATATGCAACGCAATATATGTATCCTTGATTGACTGCTTACTCTTGAATTTGGAGGACAGTTATAATTTGGACGCAACAGTTTCTAAAGTCGTGTCAATCTTAAGCTCATGGTTTCTGCTTCCAGTCACATTCAATCATGAAAAGAAAGAAGGAAAGAAAAGTGAAGCTTGCGAAAAATTTGTTACATTCACAACTGTCTCCAAATTATTCGCCTTCTTATTGCTTTCTCAAGGGATAGCGAACCTGGTGCTTGCCCGTGCACCATGCCTTCGTTTTTATTGAAGCTCACTGCCGCTTCACCCCCCCCCCCCCCCCCCCCCGCTTCCCATTTGGTAACGCAATAGATCAAGCGAGGGTTTTGATCTTGGGTGCAAATTTTTATCTCCACTAACGTATACCCTGATTTCAAATTAAATAAAGCAAACTTAAATCTCTGTCTGCGACCGGCATTCCGGCCTTAGGAGTTTGAGCGAATGCAGTTTCCGAAAGTAAGAAAAAATCTGCTGGGCAGGGGCACGGCAGCCGAAATTAGTAGCGTTGGCGTGCCTACACGGCTCTTTGCGCAAGGGCAGCGCGGATCCGCGCTTCCCAGTGGCGGTAGAGAAAAAAAAAAAATCAACGCAGTCGCGCCGTCCCAAGAAATGCCTCTTGCAGGTTTGATGTCGCAGGACGCCCAGAATAGCGCTGCCCTATAGCACGCAGAGACGCAAGCGCCGGCCCGATGAAATCATCTCGCGGCGTAGATGGATGGACCGTGCGCGCGAGCGCGGGCTCCGTGCGCCGTCTCGGCGTATAGCACGTCGCGCCACTTATCTGCTGCGCGCAATGCGCGTCCCGCGGCCGGCATGCGCGGTCAGCACGGCATTGCGAGCGCAGGCCCACTTCTTCTGGCTGCCGGAGAACGGGTGCGCGCTCCCTAATCGCTCAACTGCTCGCGGCCAGAGAGGCAAGGGTGGCGAGCGAATGTGCGCGGCCCGGGTGCTCGTTTCTGGGCCGCTATCTCTCGAGGAGCTGCTCCGAGATCGAGAGAGAGAGAGAGAGAGAAGCATCCAAGAACTTTCGGCCTTCTTTCACGCTATTGCCGTTGTTCTTGATGTTACGCTGCAGTGACGCGGTGAGGACGGCGCGAGAAACTCGTACGCATAAGGCGGAAGTTTCGCGTGACTTCGAGTTTCAGGGGCGCCGTGTAAAAGGTGAGGTTATTCTGGCGCCTTCACCGTCTTGGAACGGTACAGTAGTTTAAAGGTGCTGGCAAGAAAAAAAAAAAAGGAACGTGTTTAGAGGTTTCTATTTTGATACGTTTGCTTTGAGAGAAGGCGCAAAGTTTTTCACCGTGACTCGTAAAAACTGCCGGCCATTCTGCCCCGGTCTGCGATCGTGGCCTTCAGCAGGAAAATATGGCGACTAACAGCCTGTACGAATCGAAATGCACAGCCAACATAAGAAGAACGAGAACGCAGCTTTGATGTTTGGAATAATTACGCAATCTTAGGGAACTGATATTGTGCTCGGGGGGGTTAGTGCTAACACGCTGCTCGTCCCATTTTCCAACAAAGCGCTTGGCAGTCCGACCACAAGACTGCTCTCTCTCTCTCCCTCTCTCTCTCTCTCTCTCTCTCTCTCTCTCTCTATATATATATATATATATATATAAGAAGCCAACAAACAGACACCAAGGACAACCCTGGAAAATTACTTGTACTTGCTAATTCCATTAAAGGAATAATAAATTAATCGAATTGAAAGTGGATGAAAAAACAACTTCCTTTCTGCCGGAGGCGTCCCAAGTACATGATATTTTTGGATGAAGGCAACTGGTTAATATACCCACACATGCTACCTGAAGGCATCAATGTTGCCTTATTTGAGACCCTCTTTAAGTTCAATATATACGTATAGTCTGTTAGATTCTTGTCTGTTTGTTATGCTTCGCTTTTGTAGATACGTAGCAATATTTTTTTAATATTTGGCTCACTTTACACAGGAGGGACACATTATTGGACTGAGCAACTTGATGTAAGGCGACGGTGTTCAGAAAGGTTCCTGATAAAACCATTATTTGATACAAAAGAAACGAGCAAGTCTTGCTTGCTTACAGCTTCATTTAGCCGCCTGCAAGCGGCAAGCCATGTTTTCTTCCGGAATGTGCCTGTGTACGAGGGAGTATCAAAAGGTTCCAATTATTGTACCGTGAAATAATTAAATGAGAACTTCATTTTGCTTTGTAGTTATTGAGACTTCTCTGCGTAGTCACCGCTCAAATTCACGCATTTCTCCCAGCGTTTATTAATCCTCCAGAATACTTCGTTCTAGGAGTTCTCCGATTCCATGAAAACCACTGCTCAATCGCGCGAATGCCTTTTTCGGTATTATCAAATTGCCGACTTCGCAGTGTATTTTTGCATTTTTCCATATTTTTTACCAAATAGTCACTTGGTGCCCGATGTGGAAAAAGTTCGGCAGCATGTTACACTCCTGTAACACCTGAAGGCGAAAGCCTGCTGCACACTTCGTAATGCGCCGTCTCGCATCGCCGCGTTGCTGCTTTCGTAGTTCAGCTTCTTCTGCTCGTTTTCGACGCTGGCTTCGCGTACTCGTATAGCGGAGTCAGACTCGCGTCAGCGACGTTTCTCTTCGGCTTTACGTTGCATACTCTCAGCGGGGGATTGAAACGTATGCTCTTCTGTGCGTTGTGTGCGTAGTTTCAATGAATGCACGCACTATTCGCTTCACTTTGCTGAGCGCTTGTAGCCTCAGCCTTACGGGGGTATGAGCCATTGAGAAGGTCACGTGTTTATTTTTGTACCGCTCGACTAGACGCCGCGTTTCTGTACGTTGTATACGTGATTCCAATGAATGTACACACTGTACGCTTCACTTTGTTGAGTGCTTGTAGCCTCTGCATTACGAGAGCGATGAGGCATCGCATTTTTGCTTGCTTATAAGGGGACATGAGCCATTGCTAATGATGATGGTTTTTGTACCATTGGACCGGACGACGCGTTTTTTTCAAGGCCATCGGAGGTATGAGCCACTTAAGACTATCGCCTTAATAAGCTGGAAAGGGCAATATTTCGCAGCCACATTGTTTTGCTGCCATAGCAGCAGTTTGAGATTAGTGCCCGGGTGCATTATCAGCGGGAGGACGGACGCTTTTGGAGAGAATATCGTGGCGTGTTTGCTTCAAAGCACCCCGCAATTTATTCATTAGCGAGCAGTAATGTAAAGGGAAAATCAGACATCCACCCGTTCGTAGCAATTGCTACAAAGGAGACCCAAACGGGTTCCTCGAAAGAAAAGCCTTAGAGTTGAAGAAAAATTCATCCTGGTCCGGGACTCGAACCCGGGACTACCGCCTTTCCGAGGCAGCCGCTCTACCATCTGAGCTAACCAGGCGGCTAGCAGATGGCAGGGCGAAGTCGAATTTCTCGACAACACACGAAGCAAAGGCAAGTGTTTGGCGTAGTACTATGGGATGACGTAGTAGTATGTGATTAGCAGTAATATCTGATGGTGATCGTCAGATCTTTACTAACCCTTTAAGTGCCGTGAACGAGTCTTACTCGTTTAGAATTTTTTTTTTTTTTTTTTGCCATTAGTGCCAAGGACGAGTCTGTCCCCTCCACGTGTTTGGGTGCTCTTTTCAAATGCCACTAACGGGCCAGGCTGGTCCAATCTGTTTTAACGTACTGGCGAGTTCCCTCTTTGTCTCCTAGGAGGCCTACAGGTTCCCTTCGTTTACATTAGTCCGGTAGAGATTTTTAAAATGGTGGCTACCATTCGAGTGTTGTCACGCCCGTCGAAAAAGCGCGGCGTTCTTTTGATTGACTCATCAATCTCCGAAGATGATTCGCTCCTGCATGAATGCATTGACAGCGATGGTAATGTTTTCTGTGCTGTAGACATCCAGTCACTCTGACGTTGCCAACTACCACGATAGTTTTGATACGGCGCGGCAGTGAATGAAATTAGATGGAGGGAACCTTGCGGAAGCACCTCCTCGTTTTAAATTTGCGTGTTTTCAGATACAAGTTGTAAATTTACTACCCTCAAGGCATATATATTTCGAATCTCTAAAAAAATTCCTGTCCATATGTGCAATAAAAAAAAAAGACATTTTCTGAATGCATTTTTATATTTTTGCCGGTACTTATAAGGTTAAGGTAGCCTGTCAGTATGACTCGATGACGATTCCAGAGTGCCAAAAGCGATCTTACCTGCAGACTTTGGCAACTTGGCCTTTTTGGAAAGACGGGAATCGGAGTACTTCCACTTTTTGCTCATATATTTAGTCTCTGGATCAAAGAGGTTCATCCAACCTTCGTACATTGTTACCAAATGAGTAAAAAAATCCTCTTTGTCACTCTTCAAAATAGTTGACTGATTGATTACATCGTGTTTGCCGGTGCAGATGAGCTAGCAGTCCTGTTACCCAACGTGCAGACACCTTAAACATGTTGGGTCGTTGAGCGGAACAAGATTGAGCGCCCACATCGTTTTCTTCCGCCCTTGTTCCGTTCAGCGACACAACATGACGCACCAACCGGCTCAACAGCCAACGATTCTTACCTTAAACAAGTGCAGTTTGTCGTGAATTGTGCTCCATACGCTACCATAGCTTAAGCCTGTTTCGTGCGCCATCACTTGAATGGTAATTCGTCGATCTAGCAGAACGAGATCTTCCCCTTTTTTCTCTGTGGCCACATCAGCAGTGAAAGACGGTCGACATACTCTAGGCTTGTCAGTGAGACACAGGTGACCAGCATTGAGAAAAAAAAATGTCATCACAGCTGTGGCATATGATTAACAATCATCACCATAGACCGTCTTCATTACATGATTAATTCACTGGCCGCTATAGTTCAAGTGTAGAATGTATAAAACGCGATGAACCTCAATCTTCTCCACCTTTCGGGACACTAAATTCTACTGCCACCAGCGAAAAAATAACAAATAAATAAAAGACGTAGTAGCCGATGCAATTTCACTGTCATGTGCATAGACTTCAAGGATTATACCGAGAAAAATTTATTCCCGTAGTTCTAATAATTATACACAATGATCAAACCTTTTTGATACCTCTTGCATACGCTGAATGAACTGAGTTTAAACCAGTGATTCGACCCATACGACCGGTCCTACCGGTGCTTTAAAAACCATGACTAGGCACCACCGAAACTAACCCGCGTTCCCCAATGCTGGCCAGTTTGACGATATTGATAAGTGTTGCTGTTTTAATTTTTTGCGAATGTTCGTTTTCAGTGGATTATCACTGCTATGAAGTTTCCGCGCGGCGCAAGACGCGCCTACGGCATCCGAAATATATTGAACGTAATCGAAAATTCTATAGCGAAAGAGGCGTGTCTAATCGGATGGCGCGCGCGTCGCGAATAGTGTTGTACAAGTGGACTAAACAAAAAATGAGAATGGCCCGAGCATGCCACCTGCATGAATGCACAACCCCACTTTCTCTCAACCAGTTCGGAAGCCACATACGTGTGCAGATTCATCCGGGAGTGTTTGCTACCAAGCCTGGATCCCGCCGATCCAACTGCACAGGTAAAGCTCGCAGGTCGCACACTCGGGCGTTCCTATGTCTTTTTAGTTCCCTCGCACTTTCTCGAATGCTACGCAAGCAGCAGCGATTATTGGGGAAAGTTTGAAGAGGCAGACAGTGGACGTATACTCTGCCCGTAGGAATAGATCAAAAATTGCATGTTGGGGGTTTTGCGGGGTGCCAAAACCCCGATTTGATTATGAGGCACGCTGTAGTGGGAGACTCCTGGTTAATTTTGACCACTTGGGGCTCTTTGACGGGCACCCAATGTACGCTACAAGGGCGTTTCTGCATTTCACCCCCATCGGGAATAGATTCGATAAGGGACAATTGTTCTCGTCGATATCGTTGTTATTTGAGTGGTATACTTGTCTTTCAGCGCACAAGTTAATTCGTCCAATGTACAGTTCAATTCTTAGCTCACAGATCTGCCAGTGCTTGGTTTTTCACCCTCTCAAACATGTGACAAATCATCTGATCACACGTCCCTGCAAGCGTTTAACGTTTCAAAACACACAAAAATGCAATAAGCGAGGCCACAGAAAAGGTTTTAACGTGAACATAATCTTGGATGCGATTTCAAATCAAAAGGTAATAAGCAAGGGTGTCTTCTTCTTAACTTCGCTATTACGAATATGCAGTCACAGCGCAGGATAGAGACAACTGAACTCGCAACGTCTTGTTTGACAGCACAAAGCATTGCTGTATGGCAATAGTCGTACATGAACAGGATGATGCCATTAGTTGAGTGTTTTCAGGCTTGTC
Organism: Dermacentor andersoni; assembly: GCF_023375885.2. Lineage (NCBI taxonomy): Eukaryota > Metazoa > Arthropoda > Arachnida > Ixodida > Ixodidae > Dermacentor > Dermacentor andersoni. Next base: position 56,008,207 of record NC_092814.1, on the reverse strand, counting down.
TTACGTAGGCCTTATAACGATGACAAGATTACGCCAAATAAAAACCTTAGCTCTCTCACTGTTAAAAGGAAGTTTTGTCTCGGGTGCTCTTATCTAAATACATGTAAAAGTAAATTAAAATCGTTTTTCTCGGCAGCCAGTGCACCGAATTTCACGTGTTTTGATGCATTTAAAAGGAAAACTTAAAATCTAGGAACCGTTGGTTTCGAATTTCTGATTTAGGTTGTCAACTTTTTATTAAAAATTGGCCAAAATCGCAAATTATGGTAAAACGAAACTATCAAGTATACAACTCTGTAACTCAGCAATGAAAAATTATATCAGAATTCTGTGAATTGCATCTAATAGTACGTCCAAAGCGGACAATATTGATATGTTACACATGAATCTAAAAAAAATTAGTAATACGGAAATACAGCTTTTTCAATACCCTTGTACAGAACGTAACGAATTTACGTAAGATACAAATTGACATATCGAGTTTTGCCGCTTTGAATGATCTAATGGATGCCGTTTACATAAGCGCAGTACCTCTTCTTGATGCAGAGCTGTTCGTACTTCGTACTTCGATCTTTTTCGACCTTCCGAATTTTGAAAATTTCATTAACAATATTCAGGCCCTGATTCAAGATCCCGCTCCCAATAGTCACTAGAATTTAACTTTCCCTCAAAAAGGCAACACATTTTATTAAAATCCGCCCAGCGGTTATCTCAGAAAAGCCTTTCTGCGTTTTACATGTATTTGAATAGGCGGCATCGGAGTTGGGCCTGAGATAAAGATTCCTCTTGAGGGAGATGAAATGAGCCGCTGGGGATTTGGACTTCGCTCCGAGCGTAACTCGAGGCAGAAATTGGAGGTGAGCACTGATACTGCGGGAATGCGTTTGGATGCTAGTTGATTGGTTGATTTATCTCGGATGTTCTCACAGACTCCTTCCGTTCACGTTAAAGGAGTAACGCCTGCTACGAGGTACGTGTAATTTTTGTGCATGTATCCACTGTGCACTCTGTGAAGGCTTTTATAATTTTTTTTAAGAAGGGTAACGAAATAACTCATTTTGGACAGGGCGATCAAGTGCAGATCACCTCAGTTGATTGACAACGTTTCTTACGTGGGCCTTTCTGACTGAATCCATGAATTTCGTGTCAAGTGATCAGGAAGAATAAGATGACAAAACTGTCTGTCTATTGTTAGAAAACTCTATATCAGTTTGCATAGTAAATACGGCCAGAACATGTGCTATTCCGTAGAGTACATTCAACACACTGTTTTGATTCAGGAAGTGAACGAGTGGCACGCCCATATACGCTATAGTTAACGCGAAACCGGACGTGACCTGCAGATCGAGACTCTACACAATCTATTGCTGGCATTCAATAGCGGGAGATGCACCGCGGTAATGCAGATGTGTTCCTTTGATCACACCACTTATTTTCACTCTACGGACGACAAAAGTTACACAAATGACACCCTTCCTACAAAAGAGAGAGCAAATTTATACAGGGAAAGGAAGAAAGGTCAGCCTGAGGTCAAACTCTTTCTATCCTGTCAATCTGCACAGAGAAAGAAAATACAAGAAGACGTGCTGGTTAATTATAAGAACAGACTGGACGATGGAAAAGTAACCAAATTCGCGTCTGGGGAGCCCGTTCACAACCACAAGTCTAAACGTGTCATGCTTGAAAATTTCAAGGAGCTCCCGCCTAATTCACCTATAGCCATCAGTAAGACGTCTCCGTCAATGGTCTGTTAATTTCTAATTAGCGCTAACAAACAGAGCAGTGTCTACCGTTCGAACGCGTTATTGATCGCAAACAAGAAGTATCTGCTCCACATGTCTAGAGCCGTCCGCACAATGTCGCAATCTGCGCAGTTAACTGAAAGTGCTTCGCAGTTTAGTGTTACGAAACATGTTATGAGAACAAGATTAACGTAGCTACTTGCCACCTTAAGAGGAGTTTCTTTTTCTGGTGCTGCAGAAATTATTAAAATGCTAGGGAGCGCAAGTTGCTGTACCTTCCCCCGGCTGGGACAAAGCGAGTCGTATATACTCGCACTCACGCTTAGGCGGCGCCGTGTATGACCGCGGCCAGCGTTCGTCAACCGGAGCTTGATTACCGCAGCCCTTCGGCCATCCTCGACTTCTTCCTGACGATCGGTGCCGAGTCGGACATCGTTAGCGATCGGTGATGTATGGCACTTTCGAAAGAGCTCCGAGATTGGCGCGTTCCAAGATAAGCCGGAGAAGCTCTTGCGCGTCCGGTGGGCCGCGTCGCTGTGTCATTGCGGCGAGTAGCTGCTCCTCGCTTGCAGCGAGAGAGAGAGAGAGAGAGATAAAAGAGCAGCAAGCAAGAGCGAGAGGGGAGCTCTTTCCGAAACGTACTGACCATTCCCCGTATCAGGGCTTGTAGGGACCATCATGAAGGGCTCAGCTTTGCGCATTACCTCGATGGCGGATCCAGGCGACTTTGCCCTCTCTCGATGGTGAGGAAAGACGGCTCGGTTTTTGCCTACTGCGTTGTGAATGCAAAGATAGCGAAGTAGTGAAGGAAGGCGCTGTTACAAAGATAAAAACTGGACGTCTTTTTTTTCCCTCCTTTTGTGCGTGGTTTTATGAAACGCTAACGTACCTGTTTTTTACCGGTAAATACTTTAGATATACCTTCTCCCTGACTTGTGGTACTTTTTATCCCTCGCATTTTGTATAAGCTCTCACGCTCCTACGTTGTGGTCTGTTTGGTAATTATTCTCTTTCACGGTGTGGCTCTCTCAACACATGTTATAGCATTGAACTAAAGTGAAGACTAAAGAGGCCTTTCGATTCATCTGACAGCGTTTGTTACCATCGATCTTGGGATTCCACTCTTGGCTTACTGACAATGGCTAGAACAACATTTTGCGCGAAATGTTCTCTGCCACGTTCATTTTCGGTTAGCGTGTACTTACTCTTTCTTCACAGACTTAGATTTCCTCAACGAAAGTGTTGTGATTTAATGCGAATTCTTGCAAAATGCACACTGCAATAGTCGGCCTTGTGAGTTGAATAATTTTGAAACGCACTTTATAAAGAGGCATTACGTCATGTTTTCATTAGAATATTGAAGCGAACAAAATCTTGAAATACGTATTGTTTCGAGTATTTAGTTCACCCAGATTCACTCAGCTCAGGGGCACGAAAATTAAAGCTATTCGTGCAACTAAAACTGGCGTGCTCTGGAGCATTTTTTTTTTTTTACATCAACGAAAAGAGTTGCATATGTCGTTGTCGTCGCTAGATGGAACTTACATTCAGTTTTCAGTAAAAGTCGTTAATTGTTTTTATTAATCAAACCGAAGCTTGACTTACCTCTCCCTCCCACTTTGTGGGCGCTTGCTGCTACTGTCTTGCCTAGTATACGGCGACTTGGGCCCCTGGGCGTGTGCTTGAATGCACAGTTTGCGCCAGTGGGCGTGCGTGCCCGTTCTTGTCCAATCCCCCACATTGTTTATGTGCCACTGTGACACAAGGGGGTATAGAAACCTTAACTGCATTTAAATGTGCGTCGTACATCTCTGTGCAGAGAATTTTCATCACCATCCTTCCATCGACAAGCATCGTACATCGCCTTCGTGCTCGTGACACAGTCAGACGACAGCTACAGGCGACGAGGCGGTTCTGGTGTCATACGCTATACTGTTGCTACCTCGCTAACTCAATAACAAGCTTGGCGTCATTTAGGCTTCAACATTCCGTTGGCTCTGCGTATTTTTTTTTCTTTTAAACCTGATATCACTAATAAATATGTAATCAGTAACAAAATAGATGGACCCTTTCTCGAGTGTTTACATAGGCGAGTAATAGGCACTGTCTGAAAACTCCCGAGATCAGGACCACTTGTCACCACACTAGGTACACAAGAAACTCGCAATGAGTCCGGTTATGTGGCCTTGCTCGCGTGCAAATCCGAAGTCTTCGCGAAGCGGCGTTCACCGCCCCGTTCTGTGCTGCATACTTGCGGCGTCCTTTCGCCGCACGAGATGTCGTTCCTTGCACGCGTTGCCATTTTCAGCGGGATGAAAGAAACGGGTGCGGGTGGTATCCCGACGCTAGTCTCTGCTCCGCGTCACGAGCCAGCGGTACGGCCTCGAAAGGAGGGAATTGCGGGAAGCCTGTCGGACTGACGGCGCTCACGCAAACAGAGGAACGCGGAAAGGACGTCACGAGAGGGGAGGGCTGTACTATGCCCACACCCTTCTTCCCCGGCATCACGCTGTGCACACACTTCCGCTTTGGCAGCGCCCCCCACCCTCCTTTCTGTCCCGAGCGCGGTGCACGCTTCTGGGGGAAATTATTAACGAGCCACGATCCATAAATGAACCGCGGGGTTATCGAGGTGGGGGTTTGCGTGCGCTAGGGTTAGAGATAATGGGGACAGCTTGGCACGATAGCTCCAACTTAATCTCCGGTGATTGCGATGCGCCCGCCGGAGAGGGCTTGCTGCGCCACACTGCCGCCGGCGACACTTTGCCGGCACGTCCCTGGTCTGCCTTGAAGTTTATCGAACGCTCGGTTGACGAAGGTGCGCGGGCATTAACCGCCAATGTATTATGCATGACATTGCCGGGGAGGGGCCCGTAGCGCGCGCAATGTTTCTCTCAGCTCTTTCGACGGCACCATAGATAAGCCCTGCTGGTTATTTCTCCCAAGCGCTCTTTGTGCGAACATGAAACAACAAGATCCATAAATACCGTGAATCGCCGAACTCGCTTCGTGGCTCTCGACTTTGTAGCTTGTGCTCATGTGCACGTTCATTTCTCACACTACGTGATATGCCGTGAATGCCGAAAATTGCGCTGGACGAAGTCTTTCCGTCAAGAGCGCCAAGGAGGCATTTTCAGTATTTCTTGTAGCGCAGACGTGTCGTGAGATGATAGGCTTGGATTTTTTTTCTTTTTACCTTGCTCCGATTTTCGTTTCTTTTTTTCGTTGTTGTTTCTTCAAGTTCCTTCTACCAAACGTGCATCTCATGCGTGAAACAGCAGACAGACAGTTCATGCGCCCTTTTGTAGAAACCCTTTATTTCTTTCATCTTTAATGGCGTCCCCCTTGACGCACTGGACTTGTACGAAAGTAAAGAGCTGCTGTTTCGTGGATTTCTACAGCCGGATGCTTTTGCGTAAAGACTTCCTTCGGAGGAAGAACTCTGGTTGAGCTACCTCGAAAGAGAAGCGCGTTTTATTTTTATTCGGCAGAGTCCCACGGGCCCGCGAGTCGTGTGGCGCGGAGCGATTTCCCAGCAAGGACCAGCCAGTCCGCTCTCCTTTGAGCCAAGCAACCGGCGCGGGCCCATTAATCCGCTTGCCACTGCGGATGCGGCGGGATGCAGCGCTCTCTCTCTCGTGAGGCGCTCCGCACAGCATTCGACCTGGCGTGCGTGGCGCCGGTGCACGGTTGACTGCGGTGCATCATATGGGGGAAGAGGCGGGAGACAAGTCTGACTGTTCAATGTGCAGATAGGCAAGCCAGGCAAAAGGTACAAAACATGAAAGAGAGCTCGCTGAGCAGAAGCGGAGGATACAGCCGTATGCTTTGTGCCGGCCTGAGAGACTCTATTGGTTCTGCGCTGGTGCTTGCTCGACTGGCCGGCCGATGGATACAGATTGCCACTCGTACCGGCGGCAAGCGCAATCGATGCTGCGGGTCCTGCTTGGCGCTCCGCCATTGGCGCCCCACCGATCGAGTCAGCGCCAAGAGAAGCACATCTCGCCGGCGCCACCGTAGCGGTGACCACGGCCGACGCGGCAGGGGTGGGGAATCGAGGAACCACAAGCGCTGTCCGGCGCCGTCGAGAGGAGAGTTCAGCGAGACAAGGCTGAGTGCAATCACAAAATGACCACTCGTTTAAGTGGCTTGACTGGGTCCTGGAGAGCGCGACACCGCACGGCATTTAGCTCGTACCTCATTATAGGGTGCATGAAGGAAGGAAAAAATTGAGGAGAGGCCCTACCCTCTCCGCGCGCTAGGAGAAAAGTGGGTAGGAAGTGACGTTGTAGGTTCTCCTACTTTTGCTTTTTTTTCTCTTTCTTTTGCTGTAGCGGCCATGATTTCGGGCCACAATGGCGGCTTTGTTGAGGTTGTGTGCGCTCACACGTGTTTCTTCGTAGGTTTCGCACCGTGGCAAAGGCGCTGTGTGGTCAGTTTTGCGTTAGTGTCCACGTTTTGTTGCGCTGTCTTATCTGGACCGTGTTCTCCCGGATGTTGCTGTGGCGAGGTGCGACCGGAGGAACTAGAGCTCGTGAAATGAACGTGCATGCAACGCTGTACGCAATGTACCGCGCCACGGCAATAGTAACGGACGAAGGAATATCCACGGGAAATTTTGCCCTCTTCGGCGGAATCATGCTAACGTGCCATCGCAGGCCGAAACCGATGAGCTTCAGAATCTGCACAACGAAGCTCCTTGCAGGTCAGTGATTCCTGCTTCTGACAGCGCACGGTGCATTTGCGGCACGTAGAACGTACGTTATTCAAGAAGGCATAATCCTGGTTTTAGAACTTCGTGTTCAGTAACAACTTGCTTTTGTGCATATCAAAACACATGTTGCTCAACTGTTGCTAGTTACTTGCAGTACTCGCGACAGCACGAACTCATTTAAGCAGAGCGCGTTCGAGGGTCATACACAGCTGAACAGGTGTACCGCAATACACTTGCTGATGGAGCGTTATGCAAAATATGTGCATTTTTCTGCCCTCGGCACCGTGCGCCGGCCAGTCGGCGCTTCATCGGGGAAGATGTAAAAGAAGCGGCTGCTTTGACTTATTAAGGAACGAATCCCCCCTGCGGCAGGCGTATCTTATCTGTGCACGCGAGAAGCGCAGGGAAGTGAAGGTTAGCGGATGCGCTGCAAGAGTGAGCAAGGCTGCCCTGCGAACGCCTCAAACTCCACGCCTGCGAACACATCAGATGACTGTTCCATGGTCGCATGTAGGCCGGGTCTACGCGCGTATTGTTCTGCACCATGCGCCGGCTATCGCAAAAATTTGGCTCCGTGAAGCTTCACTTACCGTGGGAAGAATACACCTCAGGCCGCAGTCAATTAATTAAACGCAGAGTCAGAAATGACTTTCTGCCACATCGCCGGCACGCTTTCGTAGTGATGCACGGCCACCCGAAGTTTGTTCAATAAATCACGACGATTCCTCAAGCCACAGCGGGACTACGTGTTTGTGCTTGTGAACTCCAGAGTGATCGCAAATGGGTTGGTGTGTCGTGCGTGTCTCCAGTGCATTCTTGCAGTGCAGTGAGAATGCGTGCATATTTTATTTCCGTATCGCCAGACGTCTAGCTCGCAATCCGTCTGAGAGCCCCAGGAAGCCCAAGCAGATAAAAGCAAGTAGAAGGCAGCCATTAAGCTGACCAGTTCAGTTGGCTGGCCTGATAAAGCAGGTTTATTTTTATAAAAGCTGGTAAAAGCAGTGGATTGGACCTCAGTGCCTAATTTGCGAAGTTCATTATGAACTTCTTTCAACATGACTTTGGCAATGGTAACGTAATGAGACATAGCGATTACATACTTTAGTATTGCTGCGGAGTGCGCGCGTCCGAGCAGCCCGGTAGCGCGCAACGCGGCGTGGTTTCGCGAGAAATGTAAACAAGAGAGGAGAACTGGCCTGACATAATGGCGGAGCAACGCCAACTTCCGGCTTCACTTAACTTCACAAAGGGTGACGTCAGGGCCCCTCCTCAGTTTCTTTTTTCCTTCCTCCATCATAGCGTACCTCGATATCTATTTCTCCCGTGGCGGGTGAGGAGGAACTGGAGATCCCCTATAGCCGGACGCATCGCTCTCGGCAGTGCGAGCTGTTGTTTAGTCTTCTTTGGAGTTAGAAGCACGCACGCACGCACGCGCACACGTCATTATACGTGAATTCACGACCGAGATTGTGCGAGAACTTCAGAACAGCTTCGACACCTGTCTTTCGTGCTTCACTCTTTTCTGGCTTACCAATCCTCCACTCGCGTCAAAAGAAGCAGAAAAAAAAGTGAGAAAAAAAAAAAGACTCGGGGGGTGGGGGGGGGGGCACATAAGCAATCTTATGATGTGTAAATGCGAGAGCATTACTTGTCGTTGAGTGTCTCGCTCAGTTATGTCGCCGAGATTACTGTTGCGGCTAAGTGTTGCTGAGTTTAATGCTACTGCGTTATGTTTTCGAGTGTAATGTTGCTGCTTATGAGCTCGCAACAACGTAAGACGACAAACCGGCAATGTTGCGATCTCTGAGCCGAGTTTTATTTGCGGAGTACTCACACACATTGCGTTGAGTGTTCTTTCTCGATGACACCACTTTGCCGAGCGATAGCACTACTTTTTCCGAGTGGCACCATGGTGTTGACACTACATTTCTTCATCGGGTTCGTAGGCGAACTCCACCTCATACTCTGGGGGATGTCGTAGTCGTCGTGCGAGGGGTACCTGAAGCGCGTTGCATCTTATTCGCCGCCGTCGGCCATAGGCTCCTGCGACGGCGTCTGCGGGGCCGCGACAACGCGAAAGGCAGAGCGAGCGGCTACGGCTCGCCGTGCTCGCCGTGCTCGCCGGCTGCCGGCTCGCCGAGCGGCTACGGCAGCCGCTCACTCTGCCATATAGTGCATCGCCTGCCACGCAGAGCCCAACCACGTGCACATAGCTCGAACATCCATCGCTGTCGCCTGTTGAAGCGGTGGCGCAATGCAACGGTGGCGCAGCGGTTAGCGAGCGAGCTCGGGTGCGGATTTGCAGCAGTGGTGGTGGGGAAGTAGATCGAATCCTCACCGTGGCAACCTTTCTTCCTTTACTTAGGTGAAAATGACGTCATTTGTGTGCCGTTTTCCTGACACGGCTTTCTGATGATAGCGAGGTCGTACAATGAGCCAAGTAATGATCTCGCATTAAGAGGTCGCTTTGCATTTGCAGAATCGTAACCTACTATTACAGCCTATGTATTACTCTATTTCGTTCCACTTTCAGACAAAGCTTTACCCCGGGAGCTTCTATAAGGCTACTTAGAGTAATAAGGCTAATGAGTTGATTAATAAGGCTAAAGTAATATGGTTGTGATTACCTATAATACTACACGTAGCTGTCGGTGTTTGCGTGACTGGCCTGCAACCATTTCGCTAAAAAATTTGGCAGTACTCCTGATGGATATATCAGTGGTAGAGTGGCAGTTACAGGATGCAATCTCCAGAATAGAGTTGAGCAAAGGGAGAGGGGGAGCCACATTAGCTCTACCCGGGTTTGCGTATTTTTCTAAAAAGCGTTGACGCTCTTGCGTTGTGTTTGTGCTGCCTTCCCGGTCAGCTACAAAATGCATGCACATGCTGCATAGCACATTATAGGTAGCATTCAACCAGCTGGCATCTGGTAAGGGTGGCGACGACGGTACCTGTATGGTGGGGAGTCGGAATGTGGCATGTCACTGCTTGTAAGCTTCTCTGCTTCGTCAGCGTGCATTCGTGGCGATGAAAGGTGGTGAATGATTGTTCATATCTATAAGCACTGTCAGTTGTGCAAAACCTTCAACATGGGTTTGGGTCTCCCGGGCGTATGAATACAGCTCACCTATGGCGTAAACTTGAAATTAAAAAAATATATGAAAAAGCAACACTATTTTAACATTGTTGAAATGGTGCTGAAAAAAATTGACCACCCAAGCACTCCGTACAGATGGTTAACCAGTGAAGCTAAAGCGTGCGGCCCCGGTGTTTATATTGGGTTAATCCCGACGGTCCATTGAAGTCTTTCTAAATTATTGGTTACGTCTTTGTGTTTCTTAATGAGGTTACGCACACGCTCGGCTAAGACGGAGAGAACGACGTCAGTGGCGGCATGCCCGCAGTCCGCCGTTGTCGCTTGCGTTCGATGTATCGAGTTTGCTCTGCGGCATGGTTAGCAGCATCCGGCCGCCATTGCCGCTTGCGATTCCTCGACTATGACTGGCTCATACCCCCTTAAGCAATGGCTCATACCCCCGTAAACGCGTCCTCTCGATTACGACGATAGAAAAGGGAAATTCTGCGCTGGAATGATGAGCGGCAACGGAGCCAGCTGCGAAGAAGACGACGTACGCGGGAGCAGTGACACGAGCGCGTTCGCGCGGTTGCGCTGAGGGGCGCCAACGAGCTAGCTGTGGAAGAAGACGCCAACTCTAGAGCCATTGCTGATGATGATGGTTTTCTGTACACAGGCGCGGACAGACGGATTTTCGTTTCGCCTAGCCATGTAAAGCTTCGCTTAAAAAAAACGAAGCGCGAAAAGTACAAGAGTCAGCCGACTTCAGAGATCACATCGCCTGTGAACTCATTTTTTGCGACAAAAGCTGGACATCTCAGAGCACACGTCGCACTATTGCTTGTTTGCTCGCTTGTTCCTCAAACAATGCGTGCTATCTTCTCAAAAACAACTTATTTGCTATTCGGACATCGCCCTTTTTGTCCTCTGCAATATTACCTACCGTGCCCTCCGAAATACATGCACAGACTTCGTCTCTTTCAGAGACTAAGAGCGCAATAAACGACGCACAGGTACCCAGACGTGTGCGTCGTGATAGCTCAGTGGCCGCGGTAGGCGAAGTTCCGTTCTAAGGCGGAGCTTTCTTTGCCTCTTCCCCCAGCTTTGCAGATGCTGGCAGCTGTGTGGCTGAGTGTACGACTTGGGTCACTGAATACGTGCGACTGGGTGTCCGCCCTAACGGACAACTTGGGACACTGGGTACGCGCAACTGGGCATGTTCTACTGAGTATGTGAGCATTCTTGGCCACTCTACCAAAGTGGCTATGTGCCACTCGGTAGGTGTCCGAATATGCAAGCGAAACAACAGACAAGAAGTGAAGCCAGCAACGGAACATTCAAGAAGTCGGCAGTGGAAGCATCCGAGCGTCAAGAAAGAAGTTCAGCGAACCCAGTGGGACCAGAGCGTGCGTTGAGCGCGGAGCTTTGAACTACATGAGAGTGAAAGAGGACAAGCCAAGCCATTTCAGCAAGCACCAAAGGAAGCTTCGCTTATCACCAACTGGGATCCACCTGTTTACGCCGACGTCAGGTGGCCTGATGTCGGCGTGATGCAATGCACAGATTGGCATATAAAAGCGAGATTCAAGCTCCTAGCTGCTGTCGCAGTAAAAGAAAACTCCACTTACAAAGTGATGCCGCGTGTTTGTTTGCATCATAATGCGGAATGCTTGAGAAATTTTCGAAAGTAACATCTCGGTTTTCCTTCTGACATCTGATGTTGTTTTTGTTTCATGTGGCTGCAGTATTTTTTTTTTCCTTATCGGTAGCTGTTTAGACAAAAGAGACCCCATATAAGCAGTTACGGTGATGCAGGATATACCGCAACGACCGCAGTGATCGCAAGATCCTCCGGGCCGAATGCACAAGCTTAGAGCAGGCGCATCGAGAGGTTAAGAGGAAATAATTTTTGCCTGGTATTGTCAGCCCCTCTGCAGAATTATTCGTTCAGAACTACCGCTTGGGAACTAAGTGAGTGAGTGAGTGAGTGAGTGAGTGAGTGAACCCGGCTAATCCACGACGGGACTGACAGATCTTGCCTGCCGGCCCGATCGCGGGCGCGCTGGACGGCCAGGATTTGATCCTCAAAGACGGGACTTCGCAGGAGCGCGTCCCACTCTTCCTTGGTGAACTTTGGGCCCAGGGACCCGCACTCCCAGAGCATATGAGGTAAAGTAGCAACCTCACCACAGGCCACGATAGAAAAATTCGGAAAAATCTCGGGATATATTGACACGTGTACATGTTGATCTTTCTCGGGTGACTATGTTTTACCGCTTAACAAATATTATAGCACAGCGCAGGACGCGCCTGCATGTATAGGAAGTTTATGCAATGTTATCGATGCTTCTATCCATTGTCTGTTGTCGCCGAACCTTGTGGTATCTGATTTCATCGCGTGACGCGAATGGTGTAGAACTTTGTGGAAGACACGCGGGTCCCAGCGATTAGTCTGGAACATTCGACGACTGCTGTATAAAAGCCGACGCGCTTGACCCGCTGATCAGATTTTCGACGATCGCCGACTGTGTTCGCCGCTGTCGTTGTGCTTTAAGTGAAGCCTATTTTGTGGGCACAGGTTCGCCCAATAAAAGCTAGTTTTATCTTTCACAGTATTGCTACTGTGTTCTTTAATGTCACTACCACGTGACAATATGCTGTTAAGGGACGCCGGATTTGGGTAGGAGTTCGTTTGCAGGAGTCTAAAGGGCCGTTTATAGTCCGACGTAACGTCCGCGCGCGCGCGCGCGCGCGCACGCTACGTCACGTCGGCGAAAACGACCCCTCTATAGTCGGGCGCACCGGCGCAGCCAACGTAACCGGCGGCTTCCAACGCGCCCCGATGGGCCCGGCGTCGATATGGCTCCTGAGCCATTCGCGCGTCGAAGTCGGCGGAACTCTGGCACCACAATGCATTGCGCGCGAAGAAAAAGGCGCCAACACAACTCCGCAGACGGCTTTTGCGGACGGCGCGCGACTTAGCGAACCTTCTGCGCATGCTCCGAAGATAGCAGCCTACGGCGCGCGCGTTGAAGTATAGAAGGGATGGCATCTCGGCTGGCGCAGCGCAACCGACGTAGCGTGACTGACCGCGAACGACGCTCGCCCGCGCGCCGATCACGTCGGACTATAAACGGGCGCTCGCCCGCGCGCCGATAACGTCGGACTATAAACGGGCCTTTAAGGCCCGTTTATAGTCACGGGCCTTTAAGGCCCGTTTATAGTCCGACGTGATCGGCGCGCGGGCGAGCGTCGTTCGCGGTCAGTCACGCCCGTTTATAGTCCGACGTTATCGGCGCGCGGGCGAGCGTCGTTCGCGGTCAGTCACGCTACGTCGGTTGCGCTGCGCCAGCCGAGATGCCATCCCCTCTATTGGCCTCGAGCTCCACCACTGGAAAAGCTGGCGCCACCGTCGGTGTGACGTGCTATTAGGGATCACGTGGACATAGCGGCCGCGTGGCTGCTTCGAGAGCGCCGAAGCGAGCTGAAAACGAGAGTTTAAATTCCCTCGTACGCTGCGGTCCTCATTTAGTGGCGAGATTTTCCCGCTTCGAGTGTCTCCTTTACAACGCTTGAAAGCACTAGAATAGGTAGTGGTTGCCTTTCAAGGCGCGCAACATGGTAGGCTACTGCTCGGTGTCGCAGTGCCGGACGTACGCAACAGAGCCCGGTATCAGCCTTATCCACACGTAGCCGCAGGACAAGAAGCTGCGTGAAGCTTGGCTCGCGAAACATAAAACCGGCAAACAGTCATCGGCTACATCTCGGGTATGCAGCAAGCACAGACGCGAGGAAGATTTCTGCTACACCGCCGGGTCTGTGTTGTTCGGAAAACGCGCGCTGAGACGCTCGCCCGAGTCCGCTGCCCGACTAATGTCATGACGGTTTGGTCTATGAACTTGTCGATGCTATAGACACTGGCAAGTTCACTGGAATGCAAAGGGAGTGGTAAGACGCACATTAAACAAAGGCATGGCATATGGTCATGTTTGTACGTGTTATGAATTAATGCACTGGATTACAAAAAAATGGCTGTGGCTTAGCTAAGGTTAAGCCCAGGATGCGAAGCATACTAGCCTTTATTTTAGTTGTTGAACCACTGTTTAGCCTGGTGAACTGCTGTTGCTTGGTTATATTTGGTTCGGCTAGACGAAGAAACAACTCATGCGTTACTCTGCTTCGCCTTCAAGAGTGGAACGCGACAGCGTTACCGTCGACCCGCCAAGGGGTGTAAGACAATGGGCTACGGCGCAGCGACTACGCGCCCCGCATTGGACGCGGTGAGCGTCGAGCAACGCAGCGTTCGGCGCGGCAACGAAATGTGCGCCTGAGCAAGCGACGCACGCCTGAGCCTTAGAAACAGCTCGTTTCTAAGGCAACACCGCATTCACTAGAGGCGCTTTTGTACCGCTTCGAAGCATCGTACTCGTGGCTCAGTGGTAGCGTCTCCGTCTCACACTCCGGAGACCCTGGTTCGATTCCCACCCAACCCATCTTGCAAGAGTTGAGCCAAAGCCACCTAGAAACAAGCGCAGCTGCTTATATACCGCCGCGAGCGACGGCGCGAATTGGAGCCCCGTTTCCCCTCTGTCGTGACGTCACGGTGTCACGTGGCCAGCCTTGAAGGCGACGCCGCCAGCGACGGCGCGAGTTGGAGCCCCGTTTCTCCTCTGTCGTGACGTCACGGTGTCACGTGGTATGGCATGGGGTCATTCAAGGCGACACCGCCGCGCCTGAGGAGTGGGTTGAGCTCTATAATATGCTTCGCATAAAAAGAAGCAGCGGGAATCGCACGCTGAGAGCACCGATAAACATACAGTGCGACGCAACTGGAGAAATAATATGGAAACGTCCAAGAATTTAGAAGAAAAAAAAGATTGAATCGTCGCGACGGCACATCACAGTCCCCGTATGCGTCCAAGTCTCTACAGTGATATTATTTTGAACAGCTCTGATAGCGCCCACGCAACAATGGTTGCTTGTCTACTGTCAAATGCTCATATTCTGCGGCCTAAAGCTCATGGCACGGTGCGAAAGCGCGCTCACAGCGAAAGCAAAACATTGTGCGCGGACATGCATGCAGACGCGCAGTCGGTCGCGGCGAACCCGTGCGATTGCTGCATTGAGGCTTCATTCTGTTATGTTCCATTTGGTTGTACAGACAGCCCACTCTAACAAGATATTTCACATAGTTTACTCTCAGCGTTTGGCTACCTTTCACGCAAGAAGCCGGTTCGGGAGACTCCATCGCGGCGACCGCGCGCAGTGGCGTTCACTGTACGTATTCGGTAAAGAGATAGCGTTTGTAAACGATTCTGTGCTTTCAGTTTGCCCAAGATTATTATTTAGACAGTAAAAAACTTCTCTGGTTTCGAAAGTACTTACAGTAATGTCCGGGAGAGCTCGCGCGTGGTGTTTTCAGTGAGCGCTGACAGCAAAACCTATGAGGAGCGCGCCGCGTGATCCCTCATACTACGCCAGCGAGGCGCTTCCGATAGATGGCGACTCCGTAACTCCTCGCCGCCAATACTTCAACGCGCGCGCCGTCGGCTGCTATCTTCGGAGCATGCGCAGAACTTTCGCCAAGTCGCGCGCCGTCCGCAAAATCCGTCTGCGGAGTTGTGTTGGCGCCTTTTTCTTCGCGCGCAATGCATTGTGGGTCGACGCAGTCGGCGGCGCCGGCGTGCGAATGGAGCAGGAGCCAAATCTGCGCCGGGCCCGTCGGGGCGCGCTGGCAGCCGCCGGTTACGTCGGCGCTGCAGTGCGTCGGACTATAGAAGGAGTTGTTTTCGCCAACGTAACGTAGCGTGCGCGAGCGCGCGCGCGCGCGCGCGTTACGTCGGACTATAAACGGCCCTTTAGTGTGACCGCCTGCGGCGTGCTTAGCTTGGAGTGAGGCGGCGGGAAAACCCTTCTCTCGAAGTAAAATAATTTAGTCAGTTCATTGCGCGTTATAGGAGCGTCTCTGTGTCCGCGGAGAGAGTCGCCCGATCCGAGGGCAGCGCGGTCGGTAAAGCCACGCGCAGCCTCGTGGGAACTAAGTGGGGTCATTGATTCAATAGGTAGGAAATCAGTTTCTTTCTTCTTGTTTATTTTCCTATTTCTTTCTCTCTTCCTTCCGTTCTTCTTTTACTTTTATTTTTCGTATTTTCTTGTGATCCGCGTGGCCTTAATTCTAGTACGTTTCTTGCGTTTCGGTCTACCGGAGAACGTTCGGCGACTCTCAATGGAGAAAAGAAGAAGTTGAAGTGTGCCGCGATCTGATAACAGCCCACGCAAAATATAATTGAGGGCCAAGGGAAAAGTCACTTCTGAAGTGAAGAGCTCCGGATCGATTGAAGACACCCTGAGGTCTCCAGAGGCGGTAAAGCCATTTCTTCAGGTTCTTTCTCGCGTGCCGAAATCAGCGAGCGCCAGCCAGACAAGATGGGCACGCTGCATGCGTCGGTGGCAACTAATGCAGCCCATGTTCAGTCAGCACATCTTTATTATCTAACGCTCTCTTACTCAAGGAAACTGCAATGAGCCGTCGAAAAAAAAAAAAAAAAAAGGAGAGACGACCGGGGCCGTTTTCGCCTTGTGATGTTTAACATGTTACGGGAGCGGTCGTTGCATGGTGTGTTTGCCTTTGTTCCGGTTCTTTAGGGAACCTGGGGGGAAAATGAATGAAGATGAATGAGCCATTGTCACCAAACAGCGCTCTATTTTCCCGCCCTTCACCGCGGCTGCTTGGTTTGCACTGTTGTGCACAATGGCATGCCAGCGCACTGTTCGCCAAGTGCGCGTACTAACGTTTATTGCGTGCGAGAAAATGCATAAACCAGGAATCTCCCCTGGGTTATCGGGGAAAGTGGGAACTGCGTAAAGAAATGAGAGCGCACAAACTTCTCTGCATGCACCAACTGACACGCCTCTGCAGAACGCTGAAGTAAAATAAAAAGCAGAACACGGTAATATGCGCGGAAATGTCGGAGTTGCAAGAAAAAAGAAAAAGAAAACATTGACGCAGCGCGTTTTAGTTTTGTCCTTTTTTGTTTCTTTTCTTTATGTGCCGTGTTCGATGGCTCATGCGAACTAAGCTAAGGAATACAAACGATGCGGATAAACTTAAATAACTATAAAGGTTTGGTAAAACGTGAGCGCGGCTTGAAAAGCAAACGAGGTTGCTCTACCTGTTTAGCTTAATGCGAAAAGCGTGTTCTAGGTGTCATACAGGGCAGGCTCAAATAAAATGTAGCACCATATTCTGTACTCGAGCACCAATTACTTCTGAACGCCACATCAAACTTCCCGTGCTAACCATCTCGCGCTGTTTTTCCATAACCTGCTCCCTCCTAGTTTGATCGATTTTAACGCCGAAGCAAATACACTTGATGAGGCGCACGCGCAAAGCAACCGCATGTGCCCTTTTACATTAATTCCGCCTGTACATGTTCTTGTTCGGATTAATGAGCATTATTTGCCTACATCAGGTGTTTTGAGCCTTCCTGCCTTCCTGCCTGCCTGCCTCCCTGCCTGCCTGCCTGCCTGCCTGCCTGTCTGCCTACCTGCCTATCTATCTATCTATCTATCTATCTATCTATCTATCTATCTATCTATCTATCTATCTATCTATCTATCTATCTATCTATCTATCTATCTATCTATCTATCTATCTATCTATCTATCTATCTATCTATCTATCTATCTATCTATCTATCTATCTATCTATCTATCTATCACCGTGGGTCACTAGGTATGTTCTCGTGGTCGTGGTGCCGTCGTGGTCCCTATATCGTCGTCATTCCAGCTTCGAAATCTGACTCTCGTCATGCCGTCGTTGTCAGGCCTTCTACGCTAACCCAGTGGCCCAATTTGTCTAATGGCAATGGTCACCAGGTATTTGCTCGTGGTAGTGATGCCATTGTGGTCCAGCTTTGTCATCCGACTATCGTCATGCCGTCGTCGTCACGCCATCGTCATCATACAGTCGTCATGCATTCGCCGTATACCGCTGTCGTGATGCCATCAGGGTCATTCCACCATCGTCGCTCGAGCTCCTTCATCGATACTTTAGTCACGCCGTCTTCATTACGCCTTCGTTATCATACAGGCCTCGTCATGCAGTTTTCGTCGGGCCATCGTCGTCATACACTCGTCGCCATCCCATTCTCTCCTTGCCGTTGTCATGTCGTTGATGTCATTGTGTCGTCGTCAAACAATATTGGTCATGCCTTCTTGCCGTACCTTTTCTGTGACGCCACCGCAGTCGCTCCGTCGTCGTAATTCTAACTTCCTCATCCAACTTTCGCCATGCCGTCTCGTCACGCCACCATCGTCACATAGTAAAGGTGATACCTTTTTCCTAATGTCGCCGTCGTCATACCGTCTTCGACGTTCCATAGATGTCAATACTTCTTCGTCATTCTGTCGTTACCTAGCAATGGCCATTCAATCGTTTTGAAGTCCTCGCTCGTGAGCGACCACGGCAAGCGAGTACCATGGCAAAGTGGGACGATACCGGAGTAAGTCATATAGCCGAAGCAACGGAAGTCTCAGAATGACCGTAACTTATGTTAAATGACCGTGACTGCAGAAATACTGCGGGTCGCTACATAGCTCGAATGCTGATCGAATTACCGTCGACAGTCGTTACGAGAGGAGTTCTGGCGTAATTTTTCTACTTTTTGTTCAACATGCTTGAAAAATGATCGAGGTATAGGGATTTTCGGGCAGTTGTGGAAAGCGATGACTTTAAGTCGTTAAGGATCGTCCAGTAAGTCATCGAGGCACTGGCCCGGCAGGGACCCAGCGAGTCGGCAACGGCGAGCGGTGACCCAGGCCGCCCGGCCGGCGCCCAGAAGAGGACGTAGACCCCATCCGGAGCGCGCGCGCAAGCGCGCGTTTTACTGCAGCCTCAAATAAACATTTTACCAATCCAATCCAATAAGTCGTTAAAAAAATGATCAGCTGATTTCAGCGATTCATCTGTCCCTGAACTTATTTACTGCGACAGCAGCAGGCTTTCACAGCGGACATTGCCATCTTCTCCCTAGATAAATATTCTTTTTGATGCACGTCTTGTCCGCTAAAGTATTGCCTGATGTGGCCTCCGAAATACACGCACAGGTGCCGCCGCTCTCGGAGTCTGCGTAGCGTGCAAGACCCTGCGCAAATTGCTGCGCTGTCGCGCTGGCTGATGGCGCGACGGTTAGCGCATTCGTTACCGAACCGCACATTGCCCGCTGATGCATGAGTTCGATCGCCAGTGGCGGTGGTGTGCACATTTTTGTTTCTCCTCGCTATAAGCAAGAATGAGGAGGTGGCCTGACGAATGCGGCGCAACGGAAAGGATGGACAGAAGTACAGAGCAAGTCCAATGACGAGGTTTTAATTGAGTGTGTCACTGCAACATGAAAAAACGAGAACAAGGTAAAAGCGGGAGCCAATGTTTCGGCAAGTGGCTATGGGGTTGGGCTGCTAAGCACGAGGTCACGGGATTGAATCGCGGCCACGGCGGCCGCATTCCGATGGGGGCGAAATGCGAGAACACCCGTGTACACACATTTAGGTGCACGTTAAAGAACCCATGGTGGTCTACACTTTCAGAGCCCCCCAATACGGCGTGCCTCGTAATCACGAAATGATTCTGCACGTAAAAAAACATAATTTAATATTTTTCTTAACGTTTCGACAAGTGGACTTGTCTTTTTCCACGCGACATATGTCAAGTCCACTTGTCGAAACGTTGGTTCCCGCGTTTACCTAGTTCTCGTTTTGCTCATCGTCTTGAATTTCCATCTCCCGCCTTCCCCGTGTTTTCACTGTAACATGAAATGATGCAGTCACATTTCTCAACAAGCGCGCTCACTTTTGTAACAGTGGTCAAACTGTTGATGTGACAAATCAGGCTGCGCCAGGAAGAAGGAAAATGTCATGAATAAAAAAGGGTGAGAACACTTTGGCTTGAAGTGATAAATGTCACTTTTCCTCTAAGATTGGTGCATATTTATCGCTACAGCAATTACATCTATCTCTCTCTCTCTCTCTCTCTCTCTCTCTCTCTCTCTATATATATATATATATATATATATATATATTCGTTCTCTCTCTCTCTCTGTAAGGTGCATAAAGTGCACTAAATAAGTGAAGACGAGGGAGCAGAAAATCGCCCGTTGACAACTTTCTAACCTATACACCTAAACTTCAGTTTCCGTGTATAAGCAACCCCTATAGGACACAGACGGGTATTACCAAGAACGTCGTTATACTGATTTTAATACATATATTTGTGGTTCCGCTATGTGTCGGAATCGGATTATCGGATTATCTGTTGCACATACGTTAAGC
Organism: Dermacentor andersoni; assembly: GCF_023375885.2. Lineage (NCBI taxonomy): Eukaryota > Metazoa > Arthropoda > Arachnida > Ixodida > Ixodidae > Dermacentor > Dermacentor andersoni. The sequence goes on along the minus strand of NC_092814.1, from coordinate 55,988,346 downwards.
ACATACGAATGGATTGCCCAATCACCATAGGGCTGCTTGCCGCGGTGACATGTTGCTTCGATGCCTTTTTCTATTTTTAAATAGAAGCATCATGCATTGACCGTAAGAATAATATTCATCATTATTAGTATTATCAACATAGTCGTCGTGGTCATCATCACGATCGTCGGTCAGTTGGAGCATAAATACCAGATCAAAGACATCTGCCAGAGGTTTCAGGCCACTTACCCCTTTTCTTCTGCTCCTTGTATATAAACCCACATTTTGCCAGCGTGTTTGCCAGTCTCATCACTCCTTCTACTGTGTTTAGTTTGTGAAACTTTCGGCGCCAGCTATACACGTGCATTGTACAGCAAGATGTACTGAAAGACTAACTGATATATATATATATATATATATATATATATATATATAGAGAGAGAGAGAGAGAGAGAGAGAGAGAGATATGTGTAGACGTGCTTGCATTTGTCCACATCTATGTTTGGTTAGTTTTTAAGTTTTGTTTTCCTGTACGGGGGCTTTATTGACTAATATGAATGCAATTGGAAATATTATCAACTATGTTGTGTTACTAAGAATATGTAGAATGATTAAAGAATGATAATATCAGGCGACATGAGTGCATTGTATATCAGCATTTAGGACCCTTGATAGAAATTTCGCTTTTGTACTCGCCAGTTTTGTGAAGTGATATTTACCTGGCTTGGATTTTTCTTTATCATTAAAGCCAGAGAATAGTTCCCAGTAATAATAAATTACTTATTAGATGTGGCTTTTGAAAAAAAGCAAAGCTCAGGTGCGGACCTGTCACCCTGTATGGATACTGACGACACTCGCTACATCTTGAAGCCAGCTCTCACGGGCCATTATAACTGCGTAAATGCAAGCAAAAGAAACACGTGCCTCCGACACGGCGACAGAAGCGGTACTATGCAAATAAATTCTGATTGAAACTTTTACGATCACGTATTGAAAAATAGGGCAAGGAACCACAGCACGTGCCGAGAGAAGGGACAAAAAAACTCCGGCGAAGAGAAGGTTTTGCGGCGGACACAAATGCGAGGGAGATTATTTACTCTACCAAAAAAAAAAGAAAGAAGCAAATCAATGCTTTGAAATCAATAACGCGTCGCATATTTTATACCACATATTTTAGAAATAAACAACGCATATGAACGTTGAAGCCGCGCGAAATATAAGACAGAGGACGGAAGGAACGAGGGGGGGGGGGGGGGGGGGCTCTTATTTTTTTAATTATCATTTTGTGTGTGTGAATATTTATGTTATTCTCCTTTTCGTAAGTGTATGATAAGAAAAATCAGACGAAAGCTGTAAGCTAGCCTATTGCATAGGCGCTGTGGTGAGGCAGCGATTCGTAAATACCGAAAGAACAAGGTGAGAAAACTCTCTTTGCCACAAATACTGTAGCCAGGTATGGTTGAAAGGATTCCTTTCTTGCCTGAATACTTTGACATATGTGCAAAACATTAATTATATGTTTGCAAAAACTAAGCTTGACTAAACACTGAATGCACTCTACGTTAAATGGCCATTTTATGATCCATAGAACATGACCTGGTGTAGTTGGCTTTAACTTGGTGCTCAACAGAAAAACGCTCTGATGGCATATGCGACCTGATAAAGAAAATAGACTGTATCTAAAGCGCAACTTTTTTTTTCCTGCAGACAAAGGTTAGTACTGTCCAATACTTTCTCGAACCAATATCGGCGCACGTGCTCATTGCATCCATTCTTCACTAGCGAAAATATGAAATCGCATTGCATGTATAGAATTTTGGACGGAAGAAGAAGTCCCTCCGAGCGGCCGCTGCTTCTTCGGTGAAATATTATTTTCTGTTTTCTTCGAAGAATCAGTGCTGTGTTGAGACTTCGCTGCTATCCAGAGAGAACAGACATCCCGTGGGATACCTATGTGCTAAAGGTCACGCAGAATATCGCGTGGTTTTGCTGCGCTCCGCAGCGCATCTGCGCCTACCACGGCGGTGGGCAGCAAAGAACACCGGCACGAGCCTTATGTCCGACAGCGCGTTCCTAGGCGCATGAGTGCCGCATAATCGGCGCCGCACTCGTAAGTGCCACAACACGCGCCTAATGTCATCAAGCCGGCGACGCTAGTTTTCAACGCTGCCCTACCTTCCAGCGCACCTTCAGTAAATATGGTTGAGACAAGCGAGAGTGAAGCCAAGAAACCACGGGTTGACGACGACAGGACATCTACCTATGAGTTAAGTGAAGATGAAGACATAGACTGCGATGAAACGCCGTTCTCCTTGGTAACATATAAAAAGAAGCGGCCTGAGGGAATTCCAGTTGTTTTTCTACCCTCACAGGAAGAACTCAACTTCTTTCTGCCAAGTGAATCCAAACCGCGCTGCGTCGGAAATTGTTTCCGGGGCAAAGGAAACAGTACAGTCATTCCGCGTGAATAGAGATGGAAGTTTCTCTGTCAACATTACTTCAGTCTCATCTGCAAGACATCTGCTGTCGAGGAGCGAATTCGCTGGTTTGGGAGTCGAGTCATTCATTCCGGCATCTTACACCAAGAATGTTGGCAATATACGCCATGTGCCAGTTGAGTATACGGAAGAACAACTGGTAGACTTCCTGAAGGATTTGGGCGTGACATCTGCCCGTCATCAGGCGCGCTACAATCGTCAAGAAGACGGAGCGGTAGAATCACGCCCTCTGAGAAGCGTCATTCTCCATTTCAGAGAAGATAAACCAATGCCGCAACGAGTGCATTTAGGTTTCACGAGTCATCCCGTAGAAGAATATCATGGCCCTGCTCTGAGATGCTACAACCGCCAGAGATTTGGACATTTATCGAAGAACTGCCGCAGTCCACGTCGCTGCAAAATATGCTCAGAAGACCACAACCATTCAGAGTACAAGCCTGTGTGTCAGCGAAAGTGTGCCAACTGTGGCGGAAACCATACAGCTTTCTACTCCGGGTGCCCTAGAGCAGAGCTGCCTCAAGGTTGCGCAGACATGAGTTGAAATAGGGAAGGCTCCCTCCTCGCAATGCGCCCCACCCAACCTAGATACGCGCCTCCAACTCCCAACAAAGAAAAAGAGCAAGGGGTCAATATGAGCTATTCTGCAGCTCTAAAGCACTCAGGTCGACAACGTTCTGACAGCGAGCGACACGATTCACCTTCAAAGAATACTACTCATCTTGCCCAGGCTTCGAGTGAAATTCGCCGACCTTCTCAGCAACGCCCTCTACCATTGACACAGCAACCTCATCCAACATCTGAGCGACTACCTCAGCATTCACCTCAACCACACCAATCATCCCAGCCACCTGCTTCGAGCACACATGGAGCTTCGGCGCCGTTTGGTGATTATGCGTCTTCATCCGTGGCACAGATGATCCTGCCCATGCTATTTACAGCTCTGCGTGCAATTCTCAGTGCCATTCCACATGCAAACAACCTACAAGAGGTAAAATCACTGCTTTCTGTGGAATCGTTGGTGCTTCCACAACCACCAACAGCTCCACGGCAGGCTTACAATGAATAATCGTTACAAAAATGTTTTCATATTTCAGTGGAATGCTAATAGCGTTCGAAATAAGTCAGCTGATTTTCGCAAGCTACTAGCTCAACATAACTATCCTGTTTTATGTATACAGGAGGCAGGCGTACGAGATGACTTTCGTCTTTCAAACTATGTTAGATATAAATCATCGCGCATTGCTGGAAGTAGCAGAGCGATGTTATGCGTTAGAAAAGACCTGCCGTCCTATTTATTACAGTCGAGCGATTTATTTTCCGGAGTTCGTAGCATGCAAGATATCTATTAGAAATACAAGCATCACAATGATCAGTCTTTATCTACAATGTTCTTGCAAAATATCAGTAGACAGCTTGGTGAATGTGTTTGGTATCGCAAACTCACATGTGCTGGTTTGTGGGGACTTCAACGCACATAACGTCATCTGGGGCAGTGAATATAACGATTCCCGTGGAAGCATTATAGAGTCTGCCGCAGAAAAAAGTAATCTGATCGGGTTAAATGACAGCTCTCCAACGTTCTTGCGGGGGTTTCGTTACTCAAGCTGTATAGATGTTACGCTCTGCTCACAAGACCTTCTTGATGGCGTTGAATGGTCAACGGACATAGAAACGCACGGTAGTGATCATTTTCCGATTATGGTAAAACATCGTCTCATACGGAGTGAAGGGACCCAGCACTACTCAAAATATACGAATTGGCAAAGTTTCCGTCACCATTTAATTAGGTAACTCATTGGACGAAAATCCGAACTTTCAAAGTTTTGCAAATATATTGTGTGAGTCTAACAAGATCTGCACAAAGCAAGTCATTGTCCCAAATGAATACGCTGCAGTCGACTGGGAATACGAACGTCTAAGAGCAATTAGAAGACGCGCAGAACGAGCCTACCGCCGCAGTGGAAAGCTGGATGACTACAATATGGCACAGAAAGTACAGCCAACTTCGCGCAGACGCTTACAAAAATTAGGTACGATAAGATGGCGAGAATACTGCACGTCGTTGTCTCCGTTTACTCCAGTTCCCAGAATATGGTCAGTTGTCAGATCTTTTATCGGTCCAGTTACCCAGAGCCATCCCTTCCGAGCCCTTGCCGTAGCTCGAAACACCCCGGAAACATCTGTTGCTGACGAATTCTGCCAACTTATATCCAAACCAGGAATTTCGTTTACCTGCGTACAATTTACAAGTTTGACAACACTAGCAGAACAGAAGGTTCGTGCGTGCTTTATGTCACAACATCCTCAACTTGACTGTGAATTTAGTTTAAATGAATTGAAATGCGCTCTTTCGTCATGCCGTACGAAGACAACCGCAGGCCCAGATGGTGTTACGTATGTGATGTTAAAGAACCTAGGTCCCGTAGGAAGAATGGCTCTTTTGGAGATATTTAATGATATCTGGATAAGAGAGACTCTTCCAGATTCATGTAAATTAGCTCGGGTAATTCCAGTACTAAAACCAGGAAAAACTCCCCTTTGTCTTGACTCCTACCGACCCGTCAGTCTCACAAGCTGTTTTTCAAAACTAATGGAGAAGATGATAGACAGTCGGCTGCAATGGTGGTGTGAACACACAAATGTGCTTTCCAACTACATGACCGGTTTTCGACAAAATTGGTGTACAATGCTTGCAGTATTAGACATTGCCACATGCGTCGAACATGAACGAATTTGTGGAAATGTGACAGTGGCAGTATTCTTAGACATTCAAAGAGCATTCGACACTGTAAGTCACATACACGTCCTTGCTGGTATGTTAGAGCTTGGCCTACATGGTCGAACGCTGCGATGGTTATCAAATTTCTTGAAAGATAGAAAAATATTTATGGAAACAATCGAAGGAGAAAGTAATTATCACAGCATCACGCAGGGCTTTCCGCAGGGCAGTGTTCTCAGTCCGATTTTATTCAACTGCGTCATGGCAACCTTGCCACTAAAACTCCCGTCTGGTCTACAGTATTCTCTGTACGCAGATGACATCTGCATATGGGCCTCTGGATCTCATATACAAGACATTTAAACAACGCTGCAAGAGGGTCTTGATAACATCGACACCTTTTTTAAAAGAAATGGGCATGAGTCTTTCATACGCAAAGACAGCCGTACTTCCTTTCACTAGACGACAGTTGATTAATTTCTAACTTAGGCTTAACGGGCAAACTTTGATGTTTGTGAAAGAGTTATTGGAGTTATTCTTGACCGCCAGCTAACATGGGCATCACACATCCGCGCAATAGAAAAACAGACCAATGCAGTAATAAACGTACTTCGGCGACTCGCTGGCACAACGTGGGGGAGGGGGATCAGTCTTTTCACTACTACAAGTTCATAACGCACTCATAAAACAAAAAATTGCTTACTCGGCACCTATTCTCCATGGTTTATCGCAAACTTCTGAGGAACGTCTTCAGCGTTTACTAGCAAGGGGGCTAGGCATGTGTCTTGGGGTTCCGCAGGCTACCTCGAGTTCTTTAGTAATTGCTGAAGCTCGTCACACACCATTTCCAGTCATACGAACGGTTGAAACATGCCGACATATTTATAGCGTCTTAACCCAACACGAGAAGCATCCGTTAAACCTCGCGCTTACTGAAAGAAACAAAAGTACGATGTTGTTCGAGAACATAAAGCATTATTACCAAGATTTGAATTATACAAAGTGGATGTTAGTTACCCTCCCTGGATGTTAAAATGTCCTAAAATAGAATTATCGTTTGAAGGAATTATATCTAAGAGAGACATGTCCATAGTAGCCGCACAACAACTGGCACTCTTCCAAATTTACTCATTATATCCCCAGTACATCCACGTTTATACAGATGGTTCGTGTCACAAAAATTCCTTGACTTCCACATTTAGCGCTAGAGCAAACATTTAAATTATCCCGAGAGACATCTTCCACCGTAGCAGAACTGTTTGCAATCCTGTACGCTTTGCGTTTCATAACATCAGAAAAGCATTCGCAAAAATGGGTTATATTTAGCGATTCGCAAGCCGCTCTCACATTACTACAGAGCAATAAGAAAAATTCTTTGAACACTTTTCTATTATATGAGGCGCTCAAAGAACTTACAAAAGCAAGTGCAATGAATCACGTAATTGCATTTCAGTGGGTACCTGGGCACTGCAATATTCCTGGTAATACTGCAGCGGACGCAGCTTCGAATCGGGTGCACTATAATACAGAGACAACCAATCTTCCCCTATTGCGTAGTGAACTCCGTCTGATCCTGAGACAGATTTCCTGTCACCTCAGCGAAACTACCTGGTTTGATAAGCAAACTGAAAAGTCGGAGTTATACTCTATAGACACATGTATAAACTTATCAATGCCGGAAAATCTAAGGGACAACAGAAACTTTTAAACATTGGTACACCGCCTGCGTCTTGGTACTGCATTTACAAAACACTTCTTGTACAGGATAAAACGTGTCTCTAGTCCGCAGTGTTCTTGTGGCCATCCAGACGAAGATGTTCATCATCTTCTCCTCGATTGCACGAAATACGATCCACAAAGAAGGGTACTGCAAGCAAATTTGTTTCTATTAGACAGAAGACCATTCACTCTAAAAAAGATACTTGGCCTATGGCCAACTGCGGGCCTTCAGAAAAGAGCATTTCTTGCTCTGAAAATGTTTTTAGAGGACACGAACATTTTGGGAAAATATTAAGTTTCAGATGATCCGAATACGCTAAAGGAGTAACATAAATGTTGTTCGTGGTTCATAACTGATTTATGTGGGGATCTCAACTTTTACGCAATATGTATAATTCTGTTCTGTACTCGCAGCGCATTACATGTGTTGCGTGTTTTGGGTGTTCAAAATATCCGACTTCATATATGCGTACGAGTACTGAACTCATGCACAAAACTTTGCGATGCATGTACTGTTGTTCTGTATATGTTTTATTCATCCAGTGTTCTACTGAGTGTCATATTTTGTGTCGCTATTCTGCCTTTTTACGCAAATTTGTTTCCTTTGCCAAGTGACAAGGAGTAGACGGTGCCACCATAAAGGTGCCAACCTGTCCTAATATCCATTTCAATTATAAATAATCATATAGAATTTTGTGCATTTGTCGCGATTCGTCTCGAGAGGAGTACGAACGTCGAAGCCGGTCAGATCGTTCCGAGGTGTTCCGAGATCGTCCCGAGATCGTTCCAAGGCTTCGTCACGTGGTAGTCGCTTTGCTTTTTTTTTTCCTTTTCTTTCCGGTAATCGCCGAAGATCTTTGTGCACGTTTCTTGGCGTCGTGCCGCCAGGGAACGCACTAACGAGACAGTCGAGCTTCGATATATGTCTCCGCTCTTGGGGCGCTTGCTCCACGTGTACGGCTTTCGGCGATCCGGATGAGCTAAACTTGCTCGCCGTGTTTACACTCGCAGTTGCTTAAGACCCTCGAGTGGGTGCGCCCTTACGGTGGCTCGGGATCATCTCTTCGGGGCCATTTAGTTTCTTGTCTTTGCTGACAGTGGGACGGCACGACGATCGAAGCTAGAAACCCGGACCCCCTACTTTATTTTGCTTTCTATTCTCTCTTTTGCCGCACGTGGAGCGTGTTTTCGCTAGCTAGAGGTAATTGCTTTCCGCCGCAGTGTGTTTTTCCAGACGCTGTCCTGACGACCTGCCTTCTTTTATGCATGCTATGGCAGTTTATTTACTGAGTTTTCTTTTTCTTCTTGCTTATGAGCACAAAAGTCGATAATAATAGCCGAATAGATTAAAACGACAACAAGTTATGGTGAATGTGAAGGTGTCCTCGCATTTTCTCGTTTTCCAGTGTGTGAGACAGTGGTTTGCATTCGAGCTCAAATGCAGAGTTTCTAGGGCAATGAAGTGCGTTCAGCTAACTGCTACGAACGCATGCCCCAACACACCATCATGTAACCGCTCATAAGCAGCTGTCGAAAGTATATATCCTTCCTACTCGTTTCAGTTTGGAGTACTTTGCACGACGCTTTCTGTGATATCATATTTTTTTTCAGTGCGTGTGTGAGTGGTTCTGGATTGACGTAATTATTCTATGTCGTAAATCTGCGTGCGCATATTTTAGTATGCCGGCTTATAGGTGCACCGTGTTTTGAGGGAAGCCGAATGATATTAGGCCTTTAAAAACTGCACATAGTTCGGTTCCCTCTACTGCGTTAGTCTTTCGTTATATGTGCCGTTACAGGAAGAATTCTACAAGGTACCCTGGATTTTATCGCTTTTCTCATATTCAAACGAAGCGAGGGAAATAATTGGAGTGCGGCTGTGCCATAGTTTGCATAATTAAGCGGAAGCCGCCTCGTATTTCCGCGGTGGAAACACTCCATCGCATCGTGTGCTATATATATATATATATATATATATATATATATATATATATATATATATATATATATATATATATATATATATATATATATATATGTGCCCTCCTGATATGACATTCAGTTCGTTTTGGCGTGACATTTTCTCTAATCAAAAAATAAAAAAAACCAAGTGCGTGCGTGTGTGTGTGTGTGTGTGTGTGTGTGTGTGTGTGTGTGTGTGTGTGTGTGTGTGTGCGTGTGCGTGTGCGTGTGCGTGTGTGTGTGTGTGTGTGTGTGTGTGTGTGTGTGTGTGTGTGTGTGTGTGTGTGTGTGTGTGTGTGTGTGTGTGTGTGTGTGCCCTTTCGCATGATATTCTTTTTTGATAGGACATGATATTCGCGACGGGCCTCTCTATAACCTGTTTGTTACAATTGCGCTAAAAACGGCGCAATTTTGTTGCGTCTACTTTTTTTCGGTTTAATTACTGTACGTCGAAAGCAAAAGAATAATGAATCTCCATTGTGGAAGCCGGAGTATTGTACCGATTGCAAATTATTATGGTTTGCGCGTTTCAGTTGCATATGCGACACTATACTATAGAGTAACCGAGAATGCACGTGAAAAAACGAGTAGAGTTTTATGGTCTCTGTGTATGAAGGTCAATGGCGTCCAATTAATAGATATTAATCGTTACCTGATTGTCATATACAGACGTTGCAGGAGAGATATTCACAACGGAGTCGCGTAAAACAAAGTAGTAATGCGTCTTGAACATTATAGTCTATATAACGGAGTTGCTTTTAACAGATTAAAGTTACCCCGGCACTCTATATAATAAATAATAGTAATATACTCCAGGTTTAGATATTCTGAATATTCTTCATCTGGCCAAAAGTTATCATCAATTGTTACAACATCTAGCATGCAACCTCGAGCTGAAGTGAAGTTTACTATAGAGGTTTTTTTTATTTTTTTGCTTAGCCACACCAAGTTCTTAAAGATCACCTGTGGCAGATAGCAGAATTCTAGCGCTTCATATAAATTAATCGACGAGGTTGCCATTACTTCTACGAGAAATCAAAATGTTTATTTAAATAATTATTCTAATAACGCTAATTAACTTTTTAATTAGTTATCCTATGGCACAAATTTTAGTCTACGAATTGTTGCTAGTGAGTTAGTTCTCAAGGCGTATCCACTTGGAAAAATTGCTCTGGACTGCACCCGTTTCCAGATATTAATTTCCAAAGTGTCCGACAAAATGCATTGGTGTTCCAGTCACTTATGTTGCACCGCCTAGCATCGCGTTATTGTGTGAATTTTTCTGATTTTTTTTTCCTTTTTTCATCTTTTACTCACTTTACCCCTTTCCCCAGCATAGGGTAACTAGCCGCTACTTACTAATCTCCCTGTCTTTCCTCTTCCTTCTCTCCCTCTCTGTCTCTCTCTCTCTGTGTGTGCTTCAATGCATAAAACGGCGTTTCCTTTAAGAAAAATAACAGGTCCGCAACGCTCATGTTGTATTCCTGAGTGCAAAGGATGTGAAATAAAGGAAAGAAAGCGCAGGCAGAAGCAAAAGCCACGTTATAGGGGGGCGAGCATAGAGCGTTGAGAAGCTGGGCTATATAGGCGTGGTTGGCGAGAAGACGCAAGCTGAAGGAAAACTCTTTGTTGCCACGAGGCGTGCTCGCAAGTGGTTTTCCCCTGGCTCCCGCCTGCAGTGACCGCTCTGCTTGGTGGCAGTGACGCCAAGGAATCCTCCGAAGGAGCTCCGCGCACCCGGGCCGCCTGTGATGATGTTTTCTTTTCTTTCTTTTTTTTGTGCCCGTACGCTTCCGGCCTGCGCGAACGCGCGAGCTTTCTTTCGAAAGATGCGCGCAGAGGCGTGAGTGGGGCGAGGTAGGGGCGGGGAAGGGGTTAATTGGACGGTCAGGCCCACAGAACGCCTTCTTGGGCTGCGCTACAATCGTGCACGCGGGATGAAGGAAAGAAAAGAAAGTGAGACGCCGAGAGCCTTTCTTTTCGATAGATGGCTGCTTACTTACGAGGAGCTTGGCCCGAGGGGACAAGAGAGACGTGAACGAGCCGAGTGGCGCCGGCAAAGAATGATCTACAGGGCAGGTGACGAACGCTTCGCTTACAGTTCCGCTTATCTCTCGTCTTTTGCGCGAGGTAGCGGTCTGTTTAGGTGCACAAACTAACGGCAGAAATTCTGGACCCGGAGAGCCAGTGCCGGTAGCGGCCACATTGAAGACGCCGAAACGCCGTTATTTGTGTGCCTGTAAACACAGACGCAGCAAATGGAATTATACAGTCGGGGTGTTGAATTCCGGAGCCGGCACATCACGCTGTCAGCAGCCTGCCGTTTCTTGCAGTCTAATTTTCCGGCGATGGGCATGCGATATGCCAACCGTGGGAACCTATCAAATTTGTCAAAATTTTGAACAGGAATTGAAAAAAGAAATGAAAGAATCGGAGTGTTGAACTGACTATGTAATTTATGGATTCAGCTTTCATTTCCTCCGGACAAAACGCATCTAAAGTTCAAAACATCGGCGTTTGATTACTGTAATGGTTTCATAGCACCGCTGATTAATTTCACCGCCTTGGTGAACACAGTGAACTACGTGAGTGAGTGCGTTTCAATTGTAGCATGTCCGACCTAGGAGTTTCAGCTTACAAAGGCCAGATAGACAGATCTTCCCTTTTGTAATAGAGCAGTGACATGTGCCACCTTGCCGTGAAGAAAAACTTATGGCACCTACATTTCCTTCAGGTGCGGTATGCGGTGGTGGAGCAGCGAATTGCTCAAACTTCTTCATGTGCCTTCTTGTGAACATTGTTACGGCTAGAATATCTCAATACCACTGGTAATTGCAGCCATTTTAACATAAGGTCTCTGTGTTGCATGTTGCAACCGTGTTGAACAGTTTGATGCTCAGATGCCTGCACAACACAGTGTACTTGGCCTTTGGCGTGTTTGCGATCTTGGTTCTAATTTTCTGTTGGTGGGGCGAACTGTTTTTTACATACTGCACCGTGTTTATGGTCTTGTTTGCCATGTTGGCGAGCCATCAGAAGCTGAGTGTATGCACACATTTAGTATTCGTATATACTCGTCTTTGGCGCTCTTGGCGCTTCCTTACTTTTTTACTCGGGGAAAGTCATTTAGACATAGTAGACTTAAAAAGTCGTCGTCGTAGGGCATCTCTTTCAATGCACTGTCTACAGAATCGTTCAGCACGCTACTCCAAGCGCACTGCTACTGGGATTGGCGTCAATCAATACTCTCGAGTGGCTGTCGAGACTGGCGATATTCTAAGAGAAGGAGGCTGAAAGCAATCGTATAGTGCTGCTTAATTGCTTTGTTAGCCACCAATATTTGCAATTGCTAGAGAAGGCTATTGTCTATTTTTATTGTCTGTTTATAAACAACAACAACGACGACGACGGCAGAATGTGTTAAAGAATATAACTATTAGCTTTAGCACACAATTCAGTCCATTCAACCATACCTTCGTCTGCTCTTCTGCAAACGACGCTTATGGAATTTAAGAAAGATGAACTATCCTCATTCCCAAGCCTGTCGACCAAAAGCTCACCCAGTTTTCCTACCACTCCGACAATGGCGAAGTCATAGATCTCCATAGTTTCAGACAGCAACGGTGCCACTAAGACGAATAAAGGACGTTTTTAAACGTACACACAAGACCATGCTGGTGGGCCGAAAAGCGGTGACCCCTGTTCAAAGGCAAATATGAAGTCTTCGGTGCTCCTACACCCTTCAGAGAGAATTCTTGAACGTCGTCAGTTCTTTTCGGTTGTGATTGCATACTTACACACGCACGCACATGCACACGCACACACCATATTTGTTTTTCTCACACAAGGCATAGTTCAGGTCGTCCTAACGCACAATACTTGATGGTCGACCCGGCACTCAGCTTGACACCGTTATTCTTCACAGTAGAAACCATTAAAATACGATGATCGTATTGAATGTTCAAATGATTGAAAAATATTTGACGAGACAAGTAAATTTGACTAAATTAGGGCACCAGACAGGGTAGGCCGGTGTCAACATTTCAACGAGAGCACTTGTTTGTAGTCATCCATGTTTCTTGTTCCTTCTTTTTTCTTTTTCTTCTTTTTTCATTTTTGTGGCTCACGTTCATGCAAATATTTTTTGTGACATAGTTGAAGGTTAGGATTTAAAACGTTATAATTACGCTGACGCGGTACAATTTCCTGTCGTGGAAGCTCAAAGAGCATTAGCACCACAATGAAGCAGAGACTATAATGAGCTAGCGCAGAAATTACAGCGTGGTAGCGCCGAGGCGCAAACAATTTACAGTCACGTTCTTCTCTGCGTTAAGCCTCTAGGGATAGGCTGGAAAACAAGAGATTATAAGACTTGTTTACATTAAATAAAACGCCTCCTTTATTACTTTTGAGCAGGGAGAATGGGTCTTCCTAAGCCGACTTACGCGCACCTCGTTAAGGGGCACTTCCTCGTCAGCTGTAATTATATCATTTGCTTGTTCGCTGTTTCTACCTGAGATAAAGTCAAGCTTGGTAATCGCTCAAGAATGTTTACCGGGGAATAATCTAGAGTTATGAATAATGTTTGCGAGTATAAAAGAAGATAATCAGCGCCCAGAAATGGGGGCAACTACGAAAAAGAAGAAAAAGAAGAAGGGAACAAGAGATAGCGAACGATGCTCCATAATCTCTCAGGAGGCACGTAGAGGGCCGTGTATATACACGTGGACGTGGATCAGAAAAAAACTATAATATGTAGAGTGTTCATCGGGTGTACGTGCAGTCAATGGAATTCAATATGTGAGCGGTGCTGTTAGTGCCCTGGCAAACAGATTAGATGCACGAGGAGAAAAGAACAACGTTGAAGAAATACTCCTTTTTTCTTTTATTGTCCAAAGCCACTTCGGTGGAAGAAAAAATTAACGATTCAGTTGTTCTTATCAGCGCATACGCGGCGCTCTCTCGGAATGGAGCATGATTGATGGGAGAAGAAGCAGGCTTCTACGGGCGGCGGTTCGATGCAACACGAGAAGCACTCTGCCTTTGGATGCGGAAATGGCCATCAACAGCAACAAATGAATGATAACGGTGACACCCCGAGAAATTTTCACCTTCGTCTTAGCCTTTTCTCTCATTGCGCTGCTTCTCAAATAAAGTCAATCAAGCATACGGGCGTTACTCGACGAGAGCAGTATCAACTCACACCTGTTTTTACCGGGTCAGCGTGAAAAACGTGGGTGCCTTTAAATTGTAGCGAAGGTTATTATTATTATTATTATTATTATTATTATTATTATTATAATTATTATTATTATTATTATTATTATTATTATTATTATTATTATTATTATTATTATTATTATTATTATTATTATTATTATCAAGATGGCGCCGAGTAAGGACACCTCTATTTTGTGCTTCCGACTTTTTTCGGCAAACAACAATTATTTCGCTGTGTTTCCTGCGGAAAACGCGCACACGCGAAGTGTATTGCGTGGCCGGACAACGAGGTCCTCGAGCTGCTGAAGTCGGGTGAGCAGGCATTCACCTGTAACCTGTGCCGGAAGGCCGACATTTCCGCGGTTAGGCTTAGCGGCGTCCACACGCCAGCTTCCCCATCGGTGGCCGCATCTGCCGACGTGACAGATTCCCATGCGGTCGTCGACCTGACCACCCTTCGCGGCCTTCTCCTTCAGGCGCTTGAGGGAGTATCCTACCTCAGCGGTGCAGTGGCGCAGCTGCGGAATGATAGCGCACGGTTCCACAGCGAAAGCGCGCAGGCATCCGCACAGCAAGCCGAAGCTATAGGCGCTCTTCGAGACGAGGTGCGCGTTCTACGAGACAAGCTTTCCAAAACGCGCAAGCCGTCATCGCCCACCTCTGCTGCTGCGCCGCCGGCACACCCGTCCAAGGCAACGACGTGTGCTGTGCAGACGGCTTCGCCGAAGACCACTGACCATCTGCCGCGCTCACCTCCAGCACTGAATCGTCCTGCTTTGTCGAAGGCTCCCGCTGCTGACCAGTTGCTGTGCCTACCTTCAGATTTGTTCGGCGCCCTGATCTAGAATGTGCAACGGAATGTGTCTGGGCGGATATTTTTGGTGCTGATAGTAATAGGCTATTAGTAGGAAATTTCTATGTTGCGCCTGATATGAATATTGAGATGTAAATGACTATTCTAGCCACTATTGAAAATGTGATATCGGCCCATGCTGACCATAAAATACTCATAATCGGTGATTTTAATACGCCTGACATTTCCTGGCAAACTGGTGAAATTTCAACCAATTCTTTTTACTTATCTGCCAAGTGCAACTCGTTACTTGACCTTATATCTCTTGCATCTCTGCGTCAATTTAATAATATTCTGAACCCTTGTGGCAATGTACTACACCTATGCCTTAATGAATGAATTAATGAATGCTTTATTTAGACAATACATTGTCTGGGATGTAGGAGCTAAAGGCAGATGCAACTGCCTGACAAAGGCCCCCCTACCCGTACATTGCTCAGGGGGTGGAACATCATGAAAATA
This sequence comes from Dermacentor andersoni, assembly GCF_023375885.2. Taxonomy (NCBI): domain Eukaryota; kingdom Metazoa; phylum Arthropoda; class Arachnida; order Ixodida; family Ixodidae; genus Dermacentor; species Dermacentor andersoni. The sequence goes on along the minus strand of NC_092814.1, from coordinate 55,972,934 downwards.
CAGTGCAACAATGTAGAAACAAGAAAAAGAACAAAATGTATGCGGCAAGCAATCAAGTATACAAAGAAGTAAGATTGTTACACTTTATACATAATATATCATCAGTAATGCGTGAGAACATGGAAATATTTAAACAAGCAAATTATACTGATCAGTGTTACAAAACATTATATAGCAAATAGGAGAAGTGTAAGAGAAAAAACGACTAAAATAAAAGAAAAGTTATCGAGACCGCAAGGACAGTTAAGTACCATTAGGAACTTAGAATAAGATAATTCCTAACCTTTTTTCTTTAGACTGTAAGCAAACCTGCATTTCTGAATCATAGTAGCGATTTCTGAATTATTATTTAGGAAATGAGGTACTAGGTAGGCGAGTGTCTGAGTACCATATTTGGTTCTAAACATAGGTGTTCTAAGTCTGTTATGTCTAAGGTGATATTGTGAGTTGTCGGATAACAAAAATGTGGACAGGGTATTTGGGTCATGCAGAATTTCCCTATGTGTATACATAGCAAGCCTTAGTTGGAATAAATCATCTATTGTGAGTATGTTTAGCTTGGAAAAATATGGTGCAGTGTGGTCACTACGTTGAAAGTTTCCTATGCAACGCACAGCTCTTTTTTGTAGTATTATTAACCTATCTAAATTTATCTGAGTAGTTGTATCCCAGATTAGTAGACAATAGCGTATATGTGAATGAATAAGGGCATAGTATAGCTGTAGTTTTAACCAGTTTGGCACCACGGTTCTGGTATTATACAATATAGAAATTGACTTGCACATATTTGCATGTATCTTGTTTACATGTGGTGTCCAGCTCAAGTTTTCTTCAAGGACGACACCTAGAAATTATAAGTAGAAACCCGTTCGATAGCACAATTTTTAAATCTAATACATGTACTATAGTCATCAGGCTTATTACGGTTTTTGAAAATAATATACTTAGTCTTTTGTACATTTAGTTGAGGTTGATTAGAATGCAACCAGTTTGATAGATTAGTTAACCATCTCTTAGCTGCCTCTTCAAGTTCAAATAAGTGTTTAGCTTTAAAAAAATACTTGTGTCGTCTGCATAGAGAACTATGTCAGGAGTTCGCGGTATGTTCACAAGATCATTTATATAAAGAATAAAGAATAAGGGTCCAAGGATAGAGTCTTGCGGTACGCCATATTTTATCGGCTGTAATTGGGAACGGTAGCATTTAGGCTAGTAAATTGCACCCTGTCGGATAGATAACTGCGTATCAGATTTATTACCAAACCTCTAACACCGTAGTGTGGGAGTTTCCGAAACAAAATGGGATGCTTAATAGAATCGAACGCCTTTTTAAAGTCTAGAAATAATCCAAAAATGTATTGCTTATTATCAATATTATTAACTAATTTTTTTTTAATATCTAAGAGCGCCGTTTCGGTTAATTTCTTTCCACGGAAGCCAAATTGCTGCTTGGAAAGCATTTGGTGGTCGCCAATAAACTTCATGAATCGTGATTTTAATGTGTATTCTAGAACTTTAGAAAATAAAGGTAGCACAGATATAGGCCGATAGTTATTCAAGTCATTATGAGAGCCACCTTTATGAATGACTACTACTCTGGCTATTTTCATGCCTTCAGGAAAGGTCCCCGTGGTGAAAGCTTGATTGCAGATGTGCTGAATTGGGCCACATAGCAATTCAGCAACATGTTTAATTGGGTCAGCCTTAATGTCATCATAGCCAGCGGCCGTATTTTTATTTAACGATTTCAGGTATGTAACTATCTTTAATTCACCACATGGAGTCAAGAAAATACATTGCGCGCAGGTAGAAGAAATGTATTGTTCACAGTCATTTGTTGTATTATTTGTCTGACCTGCTGCACCAGAAGTTAGGAAGTGATTATTGAATTTGTCCGCTATAGGTCGGCTTCAGTGAACTCAACGCCGTCAAAGGTTAGTGTCGTAGGAAGGCTAGACTTTGTATTCCCTATGAGCAGACATGCCGAGTTCCAAGCTTTTCGGGGATTACACCACACCCCAGCAAACCTTGCCTGATAATATTGAATACGAGCTCTCTTCAAATCTGAGTTTAATTTGTTGCGAACTTTTTTGTATTCATGTAATAGAGATATGTCTCTTAGTCTAATGAAGTTATGGTATAGTTTATCTCGTTCTCTAATTCTATTGTAAAGATCTCTGTTAATCCATGGTTTCCTGGACTTGCTGTGCCTCTTATAGTATTGCAGTGGGAAGGCAGCATAATAGCAGTTCTTTACATGTTGTAGGAACAGATAATACGATAAGTTAGGGTTTTGGTCACTGTACACATCACTCCAGTCAATACTTTCAACACTAGCATGAAATGTTGACAAGGCATTGGTATTGAAGGAGCGATATACAACAGGAGCATCGTTAACATCATTCTTTTCTTTCTTTGTCGCCGGGAAAAAACAAAACACTGATAAATGATCGCTCAGATCAGTTGTTAGCACACCAGCATTGACGTCATTTCTAGCATGGTTAGTTATACATAGGTCTAGTAGAGTTTCACTTACAGTTGTTATTCTGGTGGGTAATCCTATTAAGTTTGTGCACGAGAATGACTCAATGACATCTAAAAATTGTCTACTATGCGGGCTAAGTAATAGCAGATCAATATTAAAATCACCAACAAGGACAATACGCAAATTTCTTAAGGAGGCATATTCAAAAACCGTAGTTTTAAATCCAAGAATCCTTGAGTGTCCCCTGATGGGGGGCGATGCACTGAGGCAATCAGAGATGTTACACAATGTACGGCAATAGATTCATAATGGGTGCAAACACAGCAAAATTCAGGAACCACGTCATATAAGATATCTTCTTTGATATATAGTGACACTCCACCACCCCTCCGATTCGGTCTATACACACCTTCATGTTTGTATCCTTCGAAAAATACTACATCGAACGCACATGAGTACCACGTCTCAGTGAAGGCCAAAAAATGAAACGTATGTTCTAATGAATCAAGCAGCACATCAGGTTGTTTGTTTCTAAGACTACGTATGTTTAAATGGAAAATCGACATTCTGTCCTGCTTCTTAAAAAGGGGGTACTGCACAAGAGATTTAAGAGATTCAGCATCATGATATATGGCTTCATGTAAGATAGCCATAGTACTAACACTAGCAATTGAAATAATGCAAAGGATAAAAGAAAAGAAGCCATTCAGCGAGTCTTATCAAGGTCACTTTCACTGTCGATGCTCAGTGCTCGATCACCAGGCATCTTGCGCACAAAAAACGCCATTTTTGTACTATGCGAACTGATAATGATGCTCCTCAGCTTTTGCTTTCATTATCCAGTGAAGTTTCTTGTTCTGTGGCGTCAGATTGTCAAGGAAATACACGCCAGAAATAGCGGTTTTTAATTCGGCTTTCTTAGACATCCATTGATCACGTGTGACACGTGATGCGAAACGGACGAGCACGACAGGAACTTTGCCAGCTTTCGGCGGCAGTCTATGCACGCCTTCGACTTCGGAGCTAGTCAATCCAGGAAGGGTAAGCTTAGTTGCTAAATTATTCAGCTTCCCGAGCAAATTTTCATGCTGGGTGACAGGTAAGCCATGGATTTCAATATTTTGTCGCCTGCTGTATTGCTCTAGGGCATTGACTTGCTTTTGCAACTCAAGAACGTTCATGCTGGTGTTAGATGTCCCAACGGAAGCTGCCCTTTCTTTAAGGGCGGCTATTTCAGTTGATTGCTTTTGCACTTCAACAAGCACCGGATCATATATAGTAACGCAGAAGCTGTGAATGTGTCCTGTGGCGACTTTCCCCTTGTTAAGCCACATAAATACACCTAGTAGCAGGAGATTAAAGGATACAGCAACACCTCGGTCTTTTAATTTCTCAAGCGGAAATTACGTGGGTCTTTACCACTATCTTAATAATGTGGACTGGTCTTTAGTAGTAGAACTAAGAGATGTTAATGACCAAGTGATGGCATTCACGAATATTATTCACGATGGAATGAAGAACATTATACCACTAAAAGGTGCTAAACGCTCTAAATTTCCCCACTGGTTTTCTGTTGAACTGAAAATAACTTTGAAGCTAAAAGACCGTGTACACAGGGAGGCACAGCGTACAAACCAGGAACTGGCATATAGATATTAAAATGGTCAGAACACTCTCTAAACGTCATTACAAGCGTGATCATTCCATCTATATAGCACATGGGGAGGCTAGTAGTTCTAAAAATTCAGTCTTTTTGGAGACACGTTCGTGAACAGTCATTCAGCAATACGAAACAAGATATCTATCTACTTAGCGGAGACGGCCAACCTGTCCCAGATGTCGCGGGCGCCTTCGCCCTACACTTCAGGTTTGTGTACGGTGAAGGGCACAGTGACGTAGTTAGTGAGCTTTCCAATCACCCTTCCCTGGATTCAAGTCTATCGGTCTCAGGGGAAAGCATCAAACGCTTAAAACCGTCGTTTTCGTACGGTCCTGATGACAATCCATCTGCTTTGATTAAGCCGTACGGGTACTTGCTTGTTCCAGTGCTTACTTGTATATTTAATTCTGCTTTAAAGACGAACACATTCCCAAAGGCTTGGAAAACAGCGCGGGTCGTTCCCATCTTTAAATCAGGAGTAATAACTGCTGCAAGTAACTACAGGTCTGTCTCTGTCCTATGCGCAGCATCTAAATGATTCCAGTCAACTCTGCACTCAATAATTTCATCCTCAATTAAAAATGCTATCATTCCTCAGCAGCGTGGATTCATATCGGGACGCTCCACAGCTACCAACCTCTTTAGCTTCATGATGCATGCCTCTCAAGCAATGTATAAGAAATGACAACTGGATGTCATTTATTTTGACCTGAGTAAGGCGTTCGATGTCGCATGCCACAAAATACTCCTTCAAAAGTTGACACAACTTGATCTGCACCACTCGTTCACAGCGCTGATAAGAAGCTACCTACGCGACCGGTACTGGTACATTAGCGTAAATGGTCAGTCGTCAGAACTTTATGCGGTTACAAGTGGAGTTCCTCGAGGGTCTGTCCTGGGCCCTCTTCATTTCTCGCGGTTTATTAACTACATTTCGACAGTCATTCAAAACTCTTCAATTTTGTTATATGCTGATGACGCGAAACTTTTCAAAGTGGTAGAAAATGTTAATGATCGCGCCGCTCTTCAGAAGGCCATTGGAAATTCTGCATCATGGTGCGCTGAAGACAAGCTGGTCATAAATGCATGAAAAACGAAAGTTGTAAGCTTTACGCGGAAGCCTAACAGGACTTTATTTACCTATAGTGTTAAACATGTTCTCCTGCCAAGGGCTCAGGGAACGAAGGACGTTGGAGCATACTTCGATAGCTCTCTGAGTTTCTCGCCGCACGCTCAACAGACGAGGCAGTGTGCACTTCGAACGCTTGGTACAGTATGTCGGGTGTACAGTGCTCAGGACCCATGACTTCCATGCCATGAGGCAGAAGCATGACGAGGCCGCTCTGCTGGACCCATTTGGCCTGCCCGTTGCTGATGAGCTGGTCGATGATGCATTGGGCTGTGTTCATCAAGTCCCCGAAATGGGCCACCCACATCAGCAGTGCATCGGGGTTGGTCATCGAGAATACCAGCTCAAAGACAAGTACGTCATACTCGGATAGGGAACTGTTGCACACGGTGTAGGGTGCCTGGTCTCGCCAAAGGTGACACAAGGGTCGGTAGGTCGTCTTGTCGATCGTCTGGTGGTGCAGCACATGATGCCGGTGACTGAACGGCCCCGTTCAACATCCTGCCAGCTGAGGCGCACATGAATGCCCTTCTTGAGCAGGGAGCCCAAGGCCATGGCTCAGCCCAGGGCCTAGTCGCCCGTCTTCTGTTCAACCATCTCGGAGCGCGCCTTGAGAATGCGCCGCAGGCCTGGATGGATCTTGAAGTTACCCGGCGGGGCCGAGCTGAACGCCATGCCTATGTGCTGCAGGACGTCTTCAGGTACACCCGTCGGGTCACACTTGATGGGACCACGCTCCCCAAAGAAACCCCTCTAGGACGAATCAAGCCAGTCCCGGTTGTAGTACATGTCCTCTTTCTCTGTGTTCTTGTAGGCCTCTGCTTTCGTGCCACTCCTTTTCCTCCTCAGTCTACTTCTCAGAGACAACGCCTTCGTCGAGTAACTTGCGCGAGTAGATGTCGAGGAGGGTTGAGTACCTGCGGATTTTGGTGTACATGAGTGGCTGTGTGAACATGGGTGCGTACACCTTGTTGTGGCCATGGCGTTGGTAGTCCACCAGATTAATATTATTATTAATATTTGGTTTGAAACATATATACAATTGACAGCAAAGAAAAAGCGTGGAGCAGGCTGGCAACTGCCAGCGGAAGGGCCACAACGCCTGCCTACTCTTCAGAAAGGAGGCGACAGAAACACGGAAATTAAAGATAGGAAGCAAGGAAGGAAAGAAGAAAGAAAGAGCAAGATGACAAATCTCAAAGGATAAAACAGAAGGCACATAGTAAAGGTCACGCACAGTAGGGCGGGTCACTGCAAGTCACGCTACTAAAGTGAGTGAGTGAGTGAGTGAGTGAGTGAGTGAGTGAGTGAGTGAGTGAGTGAGTGAGTGAGTGAGTGAGTGAGTGAGTGAGTGAAGAAACTTTATTGCAGGTCCGGCGAGGACGCGAACTCGTCGCGCACCGGGCTAGTCCCACGTCGGGACCGGCAGGTATAGCCCACTGGCCCGGTCGCGGGCACGCCGGACAGCTAGGATTTGCTTGTATAGAGTGGGGCTACGCAGAAGTGAGTCCCATTCCTCCTTGCTGAAATTGGGGTATCTCGACCCGCACTCCCAGAGCATGTGTGCTAGAGTGGAGGTCTGCCCGCAGGACGGGCAGGCGTCGTCGCGATATACGTCGGGCTAAGCCTCGTGTAGAACGGACAGACACGGATATGTGCTGGTCTGTAGAAGTGTAAGCGAAACGGCTTGCGCCCTATCCAACTTGAGGTGAGGGGGTGGAAAGACCCTTCTAGACATGTAGAAGAATTTAATAACCTCGTTGCGAGTAGCGAGGGGGGGGGGGGGGGGTATTCTGTAAGAGTCCACATATAGTAGACTGTCCATTTCGGCCACTGCTGATTGGATGCAGCTGTACGAGAGAGGACGAGACGAGCGGCCCTCGCCAATCAGCAGCGGCAGAAATGGACATTACACTAGGTGGACTCTTACAGAATACCCCCCTAGGTCACGCTACTAAAGAATGCTAAGAGGAAGCTTTAGCTCGGGTGCTCCTATTTAAACACATGTAAAAGGAGAATTTGTTTTTCTCGGCAACTACAGCACCAAATCTGATTAGGTTTGTTGCACTTAAAAGAAAACTTGAAATCTAGTGAGGTTTTTTTTTCTAATTTTTGATTTAGGTCGTCAAATCTTTATTAAAAATTCGCAAGAATCACAAATTTTATGAAAATGAAACTATCCAGTTTACAACTCTGTAACTTAGCAATGAAACATGCTATCACAATTCTGTGAATTGCATCTAATATTACATCTAAAGTGGACAAAATTGATATGGTACATATAAATCCTAAAACATCTTGTAGTATGGAAATACAGCTTTTGCAGAACCCTTGTACACAACGTAACAAATTCACGCAAAATATAAATTAACATCAAATTTGTCCGCTTTGATTGATCTAACCGATGCCGTTTACAGAACCGCAATATCTGTTCTTGATGCCCAGCTATTAATTTGTAAACATTGCGCTTCAATGTTTTACGAACTTTCGAATCTTTGTTCTTTCTTTACGATACTCATGCCCTAAATGGAAATTTTGTTTCCAATAGTCACTATAATTTATCTTTATCTCTCAAATGCAACAAATTTCATTAAAATCGGCCCAGGGGTTACCTCAGAAAAGCGTTTTTTCGTTTTACATGCATTTGTGTAGGCCGCGTCGGAGTTGGGCCCGAGCTAAAGCTTCCTCTTAAGATAGAAGAAATAGTGTATGAGGTTTTGTCATTTGAAAACAAAAATATGCTACAAACGTGCACCTAAGTTAGTTAGTTCTAGAAAAATGAGGAGAGCACGACGAGCATGATCGCCTCGAGATGCACAACCGCTGGGGTACAAACATTCGTCGAGTGTCCTACACCGCAGGCCAAATAGATGATAGTCCCTCATTAGCCAGTGCTCTGCGCAATGACATACAGCAAGCGAAGGTTTAGCAGCTAGAAATCGCGCATGGATAAAGACGCACTTAGGATAATGTATGAGCCTTACGCACAAATTGTTCTCTGATTCGGCTGCGCGGTCTTTTTTCTTTTTTTCCTTGCCAATGCAAACTACATGCTGCGAGCCTTCTCTTTCTGGGACGGCAGGGCTTGCGTGTCTGCATCAATTACCTGGCTTCTACCGTCACTACTATGATGTGTATTTAGGTTCTTTTTTTTTACAATCAGGGCACACTTTTCTTACCTTCTCTGATAACCCTTACTGTTATTTAACTAGTTCACAACTTAACTTAATTAACTTAACTAGTTCACTTAAATAGTTCACGAGCACAGTTAGATTATTTTTATCGACTCTTTCTTTGTCTACATGGGGATCAAGAACGCACTTCTTTGTTAGTCAGTTTCAGTAGCAATTTCGCTAAAGTGGACGCAAGCTACCGAGAACACGGGGGTTCTTTCTCATGTTATTGTGAACAAACAGCTCGTTGTTATATACGCTCTCCGTCATTTTGTCTTCCCTCGCGCTGTCTCATTTGTAGTTTTCACCGCGATGTAGACACATTGTGCTTTCTCGTTTTGCAGTCTAGACACAATGCGGAAGCTGCCGTTTTTCCTGCAAAGCTTACCCTGCATTTATCAGAGCGCCTCTGCGCCTCTGTGCTTACATAGCATTATCCGTGTTCAGTTGAGATACTGTTTAACATCATATATTCCACAGTAAAGTCGTGAGCATACTAGCACTGTCACGAACGCTCGTTCTGTCTGCACGGATACTACGACTCCGACTACACATATTGCTCCTTTGACCGCACACTGAAGTGCTCCGTAGCATGCGAGTAATATACATTTGACTGCTGGGGGAGTGTGTATAGTACTGAAGAGGTGGCATAGCGCTAAATGGCACCGTCGCGGATGTGGCTTTCTTCCTTTGTCCAGTACCATTTTGGCGCCAGCACCATTACACTGGCTAACGACGCTGTGGCCTTTTCATCCCACAACCTCTTATGCGCCTAAGTGCGCTCGTCGCGAGCCTTTCTTCTCCGCTCCCTTCGCTGGTGCTCTGCACTGAATGCTTCTTTTCGTGCACAGAGTGCGTAAATTCTTCCATTCTCTAGTTCGTCACCTCAGCGGATCTCTTGTTCAACGCTCAGCTCTTCCTTGATTCGTGAAAGAAAAGAAAAAGTGATTCGTTTCCTTCACCAACTGAAATGGCTCCCCGTAGTTACTAACCGGCTCTCACTCCATTTTCGATTCTAGTCTCTTTCAGTAAGGCAGATTTTTTTTTTTTTTCGCCCTGTGATCATAATAGACTTTTGTTGGATCCCAGTCTTTTACAGTCCAGCAGCGCAAACGCGCCGCTTGCTACCGTGTCAGCTTAACGCAAACACTATCCCCACTAGCCCGCTTCGATGTCTACTGGTCTGACGAAGATTAAAAAAAAAGCAGAGTATTGATGTCAGCGCATAATGGTTGCGGTGGGCAAGCGGTTACTTCCATCAGCGAAGCCTCCACGAGGTGCAGCGCCAGTTTTGTGCTAACGGCGCGGCGGGAAGCTGGCGCGGGTGAAGCAGCCTTGCGTGACTTTAATGGCACTCGCGAGCGCGGAGCGAAGCAGCAAAAGCGCTGCGAGGCGGTCCGCACGGTTTGCTCAGGCGCGTAATGATCAACTTCCCGCACATTCGACAACGCCGAGCGGTCCGCGACGTCCTGGTCTACCCACGACACGTGGACCGAGAAGTGCCTTTGGAGACTGCGACAGTACGGTTTTCTTGCTACCATAACTGTCGTTGTTGTTGTTGTTTCCTGAAATATTCGCACCTTTCCTATCTTTTGTTTCGGTAGCAGGCGCGGGCAGAGACATTGCACCACGTTATGTGAGAGGACGCGGTCCACTGATGTTGAATAGCCGACTATGGTTCTCCCAGCATTTATTTTTTTTTTTTTTAACGCGAAAGCGCCGAGGGCCCCGTGTCGCATAAAATCCGGTGTCGGCACCGTGCGTCTGACGTTAAGCGAAAAATTATTCCGAACCACCACGCAGGCCCTCCGCGTGGCGCAAAGACGTTACTGAACTAGTTGAATTCCTCAAAGTAGATGCGTCAGAAAAATTGTAAAGTACAACCTAAACACAACTTACGGGCATGATAGCGTCGGATTGTAATTTGAATGTAGCAGAAAACATAATTCTCTTACGCGGAAACACAAACATAAACCCCTTTCCCAGCGTTTCTACCATTCGTAGAGCGACGCCCTGCGCTCGGTTTCATGCAACAACGCCATCCAGATGGCGCTCACCTGTGCGCATCTGCGCAGAGGCGTGAATAGGCGTGAATGTGAAGACATCTGCCCAGCGGTCGATTTAGGCACCACTGGCCTCCTTGAAGCCCTTGCGTTCAGCGAGAGCAGGGGAAAAGTAAACATGTCCGCAGTCGGAGATTAGTAAGAGGCGATTAGAAGATTGGTGGAAGAAAAGTAGGGAAACGACAAAAAACGGAGACGTACAAAAGCAAAGTTCGTGATAGGTGGTCAGAAAATTTGGTTGTAAGAGTTCATATTGGCTTTTTTTTTATTTCTTTTTTAACCTAGGTAGGACATTAGGCAGTATAACAGCAAAAGCTCGGTGACGCAACCCACCGCCCCGTTCCGAAGGGGACGCTTATAACATCCATCCATCCTGCGGCACACGCAAGCGGCCGCGTTTCCACCAGGAAGCTCGCCCGCTCACGTTCGTGCATAGCGTTCGCCGCCAGCGTTTCCCTATGAACATCAATATTACATAAGCTGCAGTTGCCGGGAAGCGTGAGAAGCAGTCAGGGATCTTTGAAAGCTGTAGCGCTCCACTCCTAAAGGCTAAGCTTCAGCGTCCTCCACATTTTTTTTTTGTGCGAATGTCGTGGGTTTCATGCCGCTTTTCTTTCTCCTTTTTCACTGTTCTTGATCACAGAGAAAATGAGCGCTCTTTTGAGGCAGTAACCGAAAAAAAGAGCACCGCGTGCGTGTTCAGGAGCGCCCATTACGACCAGTTAAGTGCAACAAAAGGCGGAGTGCTTTGAGGTTTAATGTTCGCGCATGCTCGGAATTACCACACCGTCTCGAAGGAGGTATATCATTGCTAGGAGGGGGCGGAACCGTGGAATGAAGTAACGACTGTAAGTGGCGCTGTAGCCTAATATAGCGAAGCCGTAAAGGTGCTCATAAGCCCCCGGACGCCCTAGCGAGACAGCTCTTCGTTTCGCTGTATTCCCACATGCACTCAGTGCGATGATCGTCATACGCGTTCTCTTCGCCATCAGGTAGACGTAGAGAACGTTTTACAACTGCTGCACAGATGCTGACTTCACGACGGGAATGCTGAGATGGCAATATCTTTTTCTGCATTGCTTAGATCAATGCTGTTTCGAAAGCACCGCATACTGTTTCATTAACAGCATACCGCTTGTACCTTGCGGGAAACATTTGAGGCATACTTTGCGACAATACTTGTTGCATGCTTCGCCTTCATTTTGGCTTGGCTGGAGCAGTGTTAAGGCGGCGCGGCATTCTTATGCTCTAGGCGCTCCGCCGTCGACTTCTGAGATGCCTCCCACGATTTGTATCTGTCGCTTCAGAAAAGGAAGTGCTCACTTTGTGCTCTTTCTTGAACTTTTATTGGAGATTCTTTTGACGAAAAGCAGGATGGATTTAAGCTTCGGTTTGAGAGCTCTACCCAGTTGTGATTGAGAAGGGCTGAGTTTGAATACTAATTTTGCATGCCTGGACGCGGATCACGTTTCTTCAACTTCTTTGAGGTTCTAAAGAAAGCGGAAAAAAAGCGGGCTGTCCTCACAGTCTTCAGTAAACTTTCATTTGTATAATGTTCTTTAGACAAGGCGAAATGCGAAAACACCCGTGTACTTAGATTTAGGTGCACGTTAAAGAACCCCAGGTGGTCGAAATTTCCGGAGTCCTCCACTACGGCGTGCCTCATAATCAGAAAGTGGTTTTGGCACGTAAAACCCCATAATTTATGTTCTCTAGACAAGGAAAAATCCTTTTTACTGCGCAAATCGCAAGAAGGAAGGAAGAAGGCGACAGGACAGAGTGATTTAGTGAGAGCGGACAGAGTGTTCCAGTGCGTAAACCTTACGATTTGCGCCCTAAAAAGGATTTTTTCGCGCCTAGAGACTGTTTCACCGACCAGCCCAAGCAGCCACCTTTTTGTCATGTGCTGTTCAGATATGTACGTACCAACCTCCCTAACTTGTTGTATTGCTATTAGAGCATATTAAGCACACAAATGTGAAGCAGCCTACACGCGTCCTTAGCGAGAACTTGCGAGGAGCTTTCGTTGCTCTTTCTTGATCTGGGCTTTGATGTTTCTGTGTGATAACACATACATAAATAAAGCGTCACTTGCAAGTCGGCGGTCGTGCCTGAGTTTCTTCTGTCCATCCGTGTTCGAAGTCGCGCGGCTTTTCACAATGAAGAGTAGGACGCAACGTTGCACTTGCGGTATGCCAACGAAACCTTTATTTAACGCCTTTGAGGGCAGAATGTATCAGAGCAGGAGGAAGGGGGTCCTTTCCCCTTTGCGTAAGGCGGAATGCACGACTTCTGGAGTGCAGCCTCGGAGTGATTAAGCGAGTTATTCGTACTCTTCATCCACAGGAAAGGTACGAGGGGCGCCGGTATAGCATCGATATCGCTTTCGAATCTCGCCGGTTCGGCCTCTCTCAGTTACCGACCTTCCTGCAATGATCGTGCCTTCCTTTGCGATACGGAGAGGTCGCGCTTGCGCCCGACCGTAAATGAGATCGCATAATCAAATGAGGTCGTCGCAGTAGACTCATCCCCAGCATATTTTCCAAGTTATTCGAATTTTTCGTAGATTTTCTTCTCGTTCTGTCTTTTTTTTTCATGCGTTAATTTGTTAATGCTTGGGATGCTTGGCTGATATTTATTATGTTTTTGCGTTACATATGTCTTCAGGTGCCGAGCCTAAATTATTCTGAAGAAGTAAAGCACATAGCTAAGTTCGTGTTCTTTTGAGCAGGTATAGAGAGAACGCTGGGACGGCGTAAATTTAATGCGTAAGGTTGCTGTCTTTCTTCTTCTTTTGACTGGTTGTTCTTTCATATTTGTTTTTCATTTACTGTAGAATATTTTGCGCTTAAACTTCAGCCTCGCATATCGACATACCACATGCACTCGTGTATCAAAATATGCACCGCCGAAAGACTCTGTGTCGTGTTCTAATTTCTGTCGGTGCTTTGCTTCGGACCTTTATTGTTTTTTATTGTTTCATATGTAAGGTTACGGCACAGTAACATGCTGAACAGCAAGCAAGAATCAAAGCAGTGCCAGATGATAAAACGGTGGATTTTAATGTGCGGAGAGCGCAGTGGGGAGAATCCGACGGCCTCTTACTTTATTCCTCTAGAGTACTAAATTCTACCCTAACAACACGCAATGTCATTCTTCTCAGCATAGTTCAAGATTTTATATGGAAACTCCTCTTGTATAAAATCACTAGAAGCAACGTGTTATAATGATAAAAATAAAACACGTTCTTACTCTTTTGTCGGTATATTTGAAAATATTATTAGATGAAATAACCGCGTGCTAGGGATGGAATTACGTTCTTATTACGCATCAAGTAAAAAGTTCAGGCTTGCGCGAAACCAACCAGAATGTGCTCTCTCACTAAAAAGGCAACTAGAATGTCAACTGACGCATTCCTTACTTGAACATTAAGCTTGACAAGTGTATGACAGCACTAGAAAGAGAAATGAATGGGAGGGAGGTTACCCATACGCATAACTTCGGTTTGGTACCGTGCAAATGGATTGGGGAAAAAGGAAGTTACAAAGAAGGGATGAAGAGAGTACGACAGCACAAAATTAGGAGTTGTTAGGCTGACCAGCTTGTTCCTGTTATTTGCTCGACTGCGCAACCTATCACTGTTTGAGATGACGTGCCCGCCCTTTAGAGCGTTGCGAAAATGAGAAGCGTTGCCCCTATGTTTGTGCCCGTCATCCTGAGTTGAAGACACTCCAGCTGTCACTACGCGCAGAAGGCTGTTTCTTTAAAACGTGAACACAGTGGCGCCTATAGCCACACGAAACATCGGGCGCTTCAGAGTGCTACTGCGCCGTTCATGTCATCTTGTACTGCCCTCTACAGCTGCCTGGCGATCACACCCTTCGGGAGCCATCACTTCGGAGAACAAGCTGTCATGCCAGTCGAACACCTTGTAGCGCGCCCTCATCCACGCCATCTCCTCCGCACCGTCCCACCGGAGATGACGACAACGGGCGCGAATTGAAGGCGAGATAAGGCGGCGCGCCCGTCCTCGGCTCGGGTCGCAACGGTGTCCGTTGCAGAGGGGCCGACTGCACGCTGGCTCCGGCTGCCACGCTTCGCTCGCCACTGCTTCCTCTCGGACTCCGCATAGCACCGCGAAGACGCCGTTCCTTCGCCGCGTTGCCGCACTGCTTGGGGACCGGTGGGCGCGAGCCATCCGCCAGCGCCGGAAACGTACGGCCTGCCACGGCTGACAAGCTCCCCCCCCCCCCCTCCCCTCCCCATCATTCTTCCGCTTATCGACCGCGTCCGATGCAGGTCCTCGTTTCACCACTGCACGGAACGGGCTAAGGACGACGGGTCCCAATCGGCGTCGGCCGCCGCCGGCGCGTCGAGGGCGCGCAGCCACGCGTCGCATTGGTTTCTGCTCCCACGGACAGGCTTCCCGGACGGGAGAACAAGGACGAGTACGATGCACTAGATAAGCACCCGCGTACTTGTCTTAAACACACGGGACGACGTCCATGCCGAAGCAGGCTGTCACCGAAGTCTTCGCTGAACTACAGAAGTCGATTGTATGCTTGAGAGCAGAGTTAATAAGGAAAACTTACTCGCTACGTTAGAGGTAACTGGTTTCGATCTACGCACAAAGAATGTCAAAACGCCCGCGTGCCGACATTTTCGTTTGTGGTAAAGAACCGCAGACAAAACTCACCACGTGTTTATTAAACGCGGAGTCCCTCAATAGCCGCACGTAGCTATGGGGCGCCCCAAATCCCACCTACTAATAACTCCTGTCAGTATGCATGCACGAGGCCCTGAGAGTGGAAAACATAAATCTTTTTCGGCTGATAGGTTTGACAACCGTATATCAATTCCAAATTTTGATCCTAGGCAAACGTTACAGTGTGGATGGTCACAAAGACACTTTTTTTCTAGAAGTGACGTCGAGGAGACGAGTCTTCTTGGTCACAAATTTGGAACAAATGTGCAAACTTTTAATGATGTCACATCAAATATGTAAAAATTGTCTTTACCAAAGGTGCAACCCTTGTACACAGTGACACAATCTGAGCAATTGTGAGATGGGTGTAATGAGGGGTGAAAAAAACGAAGTACTTGTCATCGTGTTACTATACAGCGGGTGAAGGCTGTAACTTTCACTCCATTATTGTGTAGCATATGGTTTGCTGTCAAAGCACAGGGACCTCTGATCCAGAAAACACACACACGCACACACGCCAGTGATATTCGTAGCATTCGCAGCATTCGTAGCATTCGTAGTATTCGTAGTAATCGTGGCATTCCTCGAATGGAAATCGCAATGCCAAAAGAAGGGAAACACTTCTGCCTCAAAATACATGCACGTTACTTGTCACGCCACCTCGCTTGGCAAAGTTTCGATCATCGCTTGCTGTGTTTATGGCTAAACACTGATGAACATAAACGAACTGATGTGTCACACTCTGGCGCATTTTTGTGTCATAACCAACAAACCATGTTTGGTTGTGAGTTTATTATTCAGTGATGTCATCTTCTTCTGCTTCTTCCGCAATGGCAGAATAGAAGCTTCGACATTTTGCAACCCGCCGTTATGGCGTAGTGGTTTGGGCATTGCGCTGCCAAACCCGAGGTCGCGGGATCATATTTTTGATTTTCATATAGTCAACATCATACAATCTCAATGAGGTGCACACATCAATGCAAATATAACAGTTATTCCTTTCTGCTCTCCAGAACAATAAAAAGGAGAACAAACAAACAATGTAACTCATGTATCATATTTTTGATAGCAAACGCACATCATACACCAAAATGAAATCTGTAAAGCCCCGTCCTCTTTATCGGCATAGCATCTCGCAGTACGCTGTTTGCCGTCCGCGGGCCGCTGTTCGGCGGCGGTTTTGCTCGCGAACGGCGAGGTTTCCTTGCCGTAGAGAGGATGGCTCCGGGACCCATTCGTGCGGCAGCCGTACAGCGAAGTGGCCAATCAGCATGGAGGAAGGACAGCATAGGAGAGGCCCTGGCCAGCATTGGACCTATTGGAGAAAGTGTGGCGGAAGTCATGTGCTGTTTTTCGCAAAGAACCACTGGGACTGGTACCGCAAAAGTCAACGTTGCCATAGCACTCACACTCCTGAAGCTTTCACTTCTGCTCTAGGCCTCTGAAAAGTGTGGTAGATATTTTCGGCCCATGTCTTTCTCGCAGCAGATTCTGTTCGCGAGACAACCTGACATTGGAGCGTGGTGTGTAAGCTTGAAAGTTGTGTTTTGGATCTGTGAGTGTGAGTTGTCATTCAGCAACAGACACACTCAAGTAATCATGGCGTGGGTCTTCGTCGTCGTCTTCAACGTGCTACGGAACACCACAGGACCGCGTCTGCCTCACTAAAACTGTTATAGAAGTTTCGTAGGCTCTGTTCTGACGCGCGTCTGCAGCACACACTACCGGCGGCTCGTAGCAATGCGAGTTCAAAGCTCCCGCCTATCTGCTCCGGCGAGCTGATTGAAGGCGAAACGGGAGATGGCACACCAGCATGGCTGCATTTGCGGCTTCAAAAACGTGACGTCAAGGCCTCTCCTGTTTTCTTTCTTTCCTCCATGCCAATCATGCGACCGAGGAGTGGTCACTCTGGCACCGACGGCAGTCTCACCGCCGCTGATCGTTCGGCGGCGCCGATAGGCCTTCTCCGGTTCACTTCAAAGCTAAAGCTGACAGCGCTTCGGAATGATTCACCGACGCTCACAAGCCACAATATTTTCTTACCCTTGCTGTGGCTCTTCGCAATAATTATACACAAAGAAGAAAATGCGCTAATATTAGCGGCGCCGTCGGCTCCAATGCGAGCACAGCCGAGCCGGTCGTTTTGCTTGGAACAGAAGCTGCAGGCGATGTTTGCGTCGCTTCGCGTTAGTCGATTGGTCCGACGGTCGTGCTGTGCGCCGGCTGAACTGCCGTCTACTTTGGACGCCTCTCAGTCAGCAGACGTTCTATGGCACATTCTCTTCACTTTCGCCTTCAAGATCACTCACACTGGAGGCTGGTTCGCCGTTACGGCGTGTTTGCCGGTAGCGTGGACGTACCTTAATACAACACGCAGCACAAATCTAGGCCTCAGAAAGTAATATTGCCTTAACTTGCTTCTTAAATTGTATTGCGGAGATTCTCTTGTGTAAAATGTTCGATATATTAAACTATTCGTTCAGGAGTTGTGGTTTCAGTCATGTTAATTTCTGTAAGCCATAATATGTACGTGATCTGGACATAACTATTACATTTTATTACACGGCACATACGCAACCTCTGCTGTAGAGCACTCTCCGATTCTGTGTACAGAATACTCGTACTCAGCAAGCGAAGTCTCACAAGCACCCCCGGATACGAAATATACCCGGCAATCTTCATGCCGCACCTGCGCGTGCCATCTGTTTTACTACAATATCTGGCGATATCAATTAATGGACGCTGTAGGCCCGATCGTGTCATGGTCGCCGTCGTCGTATACTGTCCTGGTTGACGGCGCATGCGCGGCCCGCGCGTGAAGGGTTTAGGAAGCCTCCAGTGACGCGCCGATTGTATGAAAAATCACCGCCCCTTCCAGTCCGTGAAGATGGTCGAACAGGAAAGCTGTTTTAGTTACGCTGAGTATTACACCATGCAAGTCAACCTTCGCAAGCAGTCTGTATTGTAAATCTTTTGTTTTGCCATTCTTTCACCTCATTTTCGCTTTTCCGTGCTTCGCGTGATGAGCATGTTTTAGGAACGCTGCCGTTTAAACTCAGCACCTCTGGCGCGCAGCTCGGGGTCGGCCCTACGACGACGAGCCCGTTCACGAGCCACTCTCGCCGACGCTCGCGGTATGCAGCTTCTTAGGAGCACGCACTACTCGTGGTCTTCCCATAGTTGTAGCTGGAATGGAAAGTGCGGAACCACGCACTAATACAAAGTTTTGTATATTGGGCGCAAAGCTCACCACTGGAGATGCGGGCACTGCAATCGTCTTGACGATCGGTTGGATTGGTTTGACGATTGACGTGGCTTTGCACGGCACTTCTTGCAGGCGCAAGAAGGGTCGGCAGCCACGCTCTCCTAGTATCGCGTTTCAATCGCTGGGCACTGTTCGTTGGCCGCAAACCGCCAGCATAACATTTGTTTCTTTCGCGGCAGGGTGGAATCAATCATCGATAAATTCGATGCCGATCTGGCTCGATGGCCGAAAACGCACCGTTTGACAAGCATATATATAAGATTAGCGTATAAGATAGCATTCTCACAGGGGGAATTGGGTCCATCCAACCCCTCGGCCCCTGCTGAGCTCTTCTTTTCCCCTCCCGCTAGGCCACGTGGCCCCTTTTTAGCGAAGTCCAACAACGACGGCACAGGGTCCGCATAAACAGCTTCGTTGTAAAAAACGACGAAGCCAAATGGACGCACGATCAAGCTCCTGTCAATCGGCTCTGCCGAAGCCAGTGCAGCGTTCCGGCTTCCGCTACTCACATGAGCGCCCGCGTGCATGCACAGCGTTCTGGAACAGTTGTGTGCAAACCGCAACACAGTGCATTCATTGGTCCGACCAGTAAGGACAGTAAACGTCAAGGTAAATCCACCCAATCCTTTCATTGGGCGCGGACAAACGCCGACGGTTTTCCGCCGGTTTCATCTCGTACACCATCGAGGTGCGACGCCTGTAACGTTGCTGCCGACGTTCATCATCGTGCCAGCGTAGGGACATGCCTGGTACCTGCCAGGGCGTTGTTCCTGCGGCGAAGCAGTAGTTGTCCTGCGGGCTGCGTCGCGCCATCTCACCTCCGCGCATTGCGAGAACAGCGTGCGAGGAGCTCGAGTGCCGCGCTAAGCCTTGCTGTCGCTGTCAGTGCTTCGCCTTCGGGCGAAGCTGTCAATTTTTTTTAAACAGCAATGTTTCCAGATATGCGGCAACGGTCCATCACCCCAGCACCTGGTCGCACTGTGGTGCCACGCTGGTGCGAACAAGAAGCTCCAGTCACCTCGGTGAACAAACACACGAACGCTAGTTATGAAAAGAGATAATGTTATGGATAAGCAACTTATCTGTCACCTTTTTAGCGCAACAGTGGTGGAAGGCCTTCGCGGCGATACCCGCGCCTTTCAGCCTCTTGGTTGGCGAGCACGAAAAAACCGTCAAAGTCGCGCTTGACTTCGCCACCTGAACTCAATAGGCTGCTTTTCGAGTCGTCGCTTTCTCAATAGGAAAAAGCAGCGCTCTAATGCGACATAAATCATTGCACGTTGCTGCACTGGAACAACTAAGCGCTCTTACTATTTCTGAATGCTGCGTGAGTAAGTTTCATGAGATTTTGCTTTCTGGCATTCGCGACACTGCGTGTCTTGTTCCCCGTCATCCTAAGCGTTACTAACAAGTTTTACAAAACTAAACGCTCTCCTGCTGTCTCGTTTAACGTACTGCACAAACAATCGAACTAAACGGGATCATCTGTACATGTCTGTGGTACGATGTGTGAGATATAGTTTAACAGGCAATAATAAAAAGGCTTTGTTGTAAAGCGGGCGCAGTGGCAAGTAACGAGTAATCTGAATTTTCAATTATCAGCTTTACGGGCACCACCGGCAAATGAGGGTCTGTAATGATCGCACGAGCACGTGTCCGGAGCAGCTGCGTTCTCTTGTTTCTTTCGCACAACCGTCTTATCACCAAATTATTGAACAGCAGCTACGGCGAACATTACGTTCCTTTGCTATCGTTGGTTTTCCCATCGTTCGCTAACAAAACGGTCGTTTTGATTCCCGTGGTCTTTTCTCTCTCTCTCTCTCTGTCTCTCTTGCAACAGGAACACTTGGAAATTCCTGGAGCAATAAATTTTCTCAACTTTTCCCTCCAGGCAAGCTTATGACGTCGTCAGCTCCCTAGCTAAAAAAGAACAATGTAAAGCACACACACGTGCACAAAAAAAAAAAGAAGAATGAGGAGGAAAAGAAGAGGAACAAAAGAAAGCAGAAGCGCATGTTGCCCCGATCGCCTTTGCACGAAGTTCTGCTATAACAACAACAAGTTCTGCGGCACAAAGCGAAACGCCGGCGCGCAGCTAGCACTGCAGACCGCACCACTTCTGACTTCTGCCGTAAAGCGGTTGTAAAAGCCCTGGGGCGGTTGTCGGCATTTGGTTACGACGTGTGTATACGTATCTCTTATACGTATCTTTTTCCCTCTCTGCTCGAGACAAGGGCTGTTGCTTGGGGCCACCGTACAGGCAGTTTCATAATGGCCAAAAAGAAATAGAGAGCATCGAGGTAGCCGGACGCCGGATATGGAGCATTGAACTCACTCGATTACGCCTGGCGAGTCTATCACAGATTACAGCGAAAATTACGATTGTACTTGCTAGAGCTTTCTTTTGATTTTGTTTTCTAAAGATTGAATTGGGGAGGGGGGGGGTGCTGTATGCTTCCTGCGGATATTTATTTATATTTCTTAATGCGCTGTGAGAGGATGTATTTCCTATAGAAAAGTGTCATCTTTATAGTTCTCCGACAGAAAATAAAGGGAGCAGTGGGCCCATCACAACTCTCCAATTTGCAAGAGAGGCTTTTCGCAAGAGAATAGTAAATTGAGGCGAGGACAGAAATGTGAAGCGAGATAGAAGGAAAAATAAAGAGCACTACACGAACGCAAAGTGTGTGCAGGACAACTGCAGCTGGTCGCTTAATTGCTGGTGGCTTAAGAAACAGCGTTATTGCTCGAATGATCTTACTCCGCCGAGGGTGTGAGTGTGGGCTTAAAGAGACGAGACGGGGCGCAATTTCTCATTTACAACATATATGATGATACATGCTGTAGATGTCACTTTCGGGGTAGGCCAGTCGAGCATGATGCTCTACTCTATGTCGACGATCTCCCTGCGCCGCTAATCACACGAGCAACTGGTACGTGTTCGAGATTAGAGAACTTAATTGGCCATACCTTGGCCGAGAAACGGCTCCACGTCACATTTCAGTGGCTTCCAAGTCCCTACGGCGTCGTAGGCAACGAACACACCAATGATGCTTCTCGGTTAGCTCTTGAAGACAACGCACACGAATCGATACCATTGTCAAGGTCGGATGTCGATAGAAGAGGTTCAGCGCTTGCGCGAGATCTCGCGTTCTCCATGTGGAACACCCCAAAATTTCAAGTCCGACTGTACCACTCGGACTCTTTGCTCCGCCATCACACTCAATCTGGGACTCTGCCAAAGCTAGGCTACCTTCCATCATCGGCTATGGCTAGGAGTGCCCTTGGCGAGGTCTCTTGCTTTTCGCATTCGAATGGCCGACAGCACAACGCGGGATGACGGTGGTGGCGAGCAGACCCTTGAACACGTCCTCCGTGACGGTCCTCACTGATAATAAACAGAGAGGGTAGCTCGTGACTGCGCTAACTCGCGTTTACCACAGACCATTGTGAGATCCACAAAGCATATTGGAATGCCGATCTCATGAGCCGTCGCTACAGAGGGGGACGAAGGCACTGTTACAATTATCAAGGTCAACAAATTAGAAATAAAGAAGCTTTAGCCCTATTCGGTGTTCATAGTAGGATTTCCTGCCGTCTCGAATTTTGCAAGACCTACACGACTTTCCAGTCGGAATGGCCAAATGTCCCGACTTTTGCTCTATTTATCTGCAGGTTAACAATAAATTCCTCCAATAGCACTGCTAGACTCGTCTCACTAGATAACGCTCTAGCGTTAAACGCTGCCAGGTTCAGATTCCAATGGCGGCATGTTCGGACCCAGGTATTCTTAGCACCCTCTGCTGCGTCACAGGTCTGACCGCCGCCGTGGTCAATTGCTTCGCAGCCGCTGGGGCCGGGGTTTGATTGTTGTATTCCTATAGGAGGTTGTGGCCAAGTGCTGCACCCGGGTGGCCAATCCTGCTCTGGTGAGGGAGTGTTCTGGTCACCTGGATCAGGCCGCACTCCAGGCCTGTTTATGCAATTTTATCAACACTGGGATTTTTTTTAATCCGGCGGAAAATTGCGCGGCACCGGGATTCGAACCACGGTCTTCTTGCACGCGAGGCGGACACACTACCTCTACGCCACGGCTGCAACTTCTGCAACTGAAGAAGCCGATCAATGAGTTAGAGGTAAGAGGGAAAATAGAGGAATTCCGGATCAAGCTACAGAACAGGTATTCGGCTCAGGAAGCGGACCTTAGTGTTGAAACAATGAACGACAATCTTATGGGCATCATTAAGGAGTGTGCAATAGAAGTCGGTGGTAACTCCGTTAGACAGGATACCAGTAAGCTATCGCAGGAGACGAAAGATCTGATCAAGAAACGCCAATATATGAAAGCCTCTAACCCTACAGCTAGAATAGAACTGGCAGAACTTTCGAAGTTAATCAACAAGCGTAAGACAGCTGACATAAGGAAGTATAATATGGATAGAACTGAACATGCTCTCAGGAACGGAGGAAGCCTAAAAGCAGTGAAGAAGAAACTAGGAATAGGCAAAAATCAGATGTATGCGTTAAGAGACAAAGCCGGCAATATCATTACTAATATGGATGAGATAGTTCATGTGGCTGAGGAGTTCTATAGAGATTTATACAGTATCAGTTGCACCCACGACGATTATGGAAGAGGGAATAGCCTAGAAGAATTTGAAATCCCACAAGTAACCCCAGAAGAAGTAAAGAAAGCCTTGGGAGCTATGCAAAAGGGGAAGGCAGCTGGGGAGGATCAGGTAACAGCAGATTTCTTGAAGGTCGGTGAACAGATTGTTCTAGAAAAACTGGCCACCCTGTATACGCAATGCCTCATGACCTCGAGCGTACCGGAACCTTGGAAGAACGCTAACATAATCCTAATCTATAAGAAAGGGGACGCCAAAGACTTGGAAAATTATAGACCGATCAGCTTACTGTCCGTTGCCTACAAAGTATTTACTAAGGTAATCGCAAATAGAATCAGGAATACCTTGGACTTCCGTCAACCAAAGGACCAGGCAGGATTCCGTAAAGGCTACTCAACAATAGACCATATTCACACTATCAATCAGGTGATAGAAAAAGGTGCGGAATATAACCAACTCTTATATATAGTTTTCATTGATTACGAAAGAGCGTTTGATTTAGTCGAAACCCGAGCAGTCATCGAGACATTACGGAATCAGTGTGTAGACGAGCCGTATGTAAAAATACTGAAAGATATCTATAGCGGCTCCACAGCCACCGTAGTCCTCCATAAAGAAAGCAACAAAATCCCAATAAAGAAAGGCGTCAGGCAGGCAGATACGATTTCTCCAATGCTATTCACAGCGTGTTTACAGGAGGTATTGCAAGACCTGGATTGGGAAGAATTGGGGATAAGAGTTAATGGAGAATACCTTAGTTACTTGCGATTCGCTGATGATATTGCCTTGCTTAGTAACTCAGTGGACCAATTGCCATGCATGCTCACTGACCTGGAGAGGCAAAGCAGAAGGGTAGGTCTAAAAATTAATCTGCAGAAAACTAAAGTAATGTTCAACTGTCTTAGAAGAGAACAGCAATTTACGATAGATAGCGAGGCACTGGAAGTGGTAAGTGAATACATCTACTTAGGGCAGGTAGTGACCGCGGATCCGGACCAAGAGACTTATATAATCAGAAGAATAAGCATGGGCTGGGGTGCGTTTGGCAGGCATTTTCAGATCATGAACACCAGGTTGCCATTATCCCTCAAGAGAAAAGTGTATAACAGCTGTGTCTTACCAGTACTCACGTACGGGGCGGAAACCTGGAGGCTTACGAAAAGGGTTCTACTTAAATTGAGCACGACGAAACGAGCTATGGAAAGAAGAATGATGGGTGTAACGTTAAGGGATAAGAAAAGAGCAGATTGGGTGAGGGAACAAACGCGAGTTAATGACATCTTAGTTGAAATCAAGAAAAAGAAATGGGCATGAGCGGGACATGTATTGAGGAGGGAAGACAACCGATGGTCATTAAGGGTTACGGACTGGATTCCAAGGGAAGGAAAGCGTAGCAGGGGGCGGCAGAAAGTTAGGTGGGCGGATGAGATTAAGAAGTTTGCAGGGACAACATGGGCACAATTAGTAAACATGACCGGGGTAGTTGGAGAAGTATGCGATAGGCCTTTGCCCTGCAGTGGGCGTAACCAGGCTGGTGCTGCAGATGATGATGATGATGATGATGATGACAACACATAGGCCAGATTTTAAATGGACCATTCTTTGTGTGCTGTTGCATTGTCAGAAACAGATTGGTGGTTTCGCTTTTGTTGTTGTTCTAGTTCTGTTGTAGGAACTAACTCTCTTGGTAGCCATGTTTTTCAGGCAACTATACTACACCTTTGTTGTTATAAATCGCGACACAGTAAGACTAGCGAATTTCTTCCATTTTGTTCCACGTACAGACTGCTGGATTTTGGCACTGACAGGGTCAGTCGTCGCTATTCACCCCTTCACCGCCCCCACCCCCTCCTCGTCCAGACTTCGTCCACTCGAGAGTTGGCCAGCCTAGTTTATAGCGCTGCACATGATCATGCGCTGTGGTAGCGTGCGGTGACTGTGACTGGCTGTGATAGTGTCCCTCTGCTTTCTGACTCTATCTGTCCACTTTGTTCTTAAATTTCTACCTCCCCCTCTGCCATTCCCAGGCGTATGGTACTGCCATATGGATTATGGAGTATGGCGTATGGATTGCCTTTCCTGGTTAAGCTCCCTTCCTCTTTCCTTCCGTCTCTCTCTCTCTCTCTGTCTCCACTATACAAATGGTCATGGGTACCATACATAGACTAGTATCTGCAGAACATTGCGTAAGCAACGCAACGAGGTTGGGACCACTTATGTGCCTCCAAAATAGTTTCAATGCTGGTACTCGTGTTACTCCGTTGAAGTACACTTTCAACTTGAGGTTTGCTGTTTCCTGTCATTCAGATCCATGGTTGTTTGAAGACAAGAACAACCTTCTGATTCCGGCAGGTGCGAGAAAAATAGAATTTCATTGAATTATTAACTTACAGAGACTAAGTGACCATCGCACTGCACATTCTGCTATAGTCCCGGCAACGAGGCGCTCAAGAAACCTTCCTTCTCGACTTTTCGGCAACGGCTTTGGTATCTATATATCAAGCAGAGATAAAGTACCTTTGTAACCGGTTAGCTTATATATACGTGCAGCGGGCACTCAGCGTGTCAGTCACTCCTGGCCAGTGATGTGTGCCTGGCCTCGGGCCTAACTGCAGACACACAGAAAATTGGCTGCTTACGTCAGGTACCTGCTTTCATTTCCTCCCAGGAGCGCAGGCGTGGGCAGCCCAATAAGTGCCGCGCCCTGGCTCTGAAGAAAGCAAAGTCACTGCCCGCTCGTGGATGACGGTACGATAAATAACGCGTAACTTTATTTTCGGCAGATAGCTTCCACTTTCCTTATCCTGATAGCTTTTTCGGGTTTCTGCAGAACGCCAATAAGGTGAGGCCCAGCTCACTCGGCTGGGCAAACGGGCGGAGTGCGTCTGTCAGACGGATGTCGGATAATTTACTCCAGAAGCACGCACCTACAGTATACATGCTCACGTGCATTTCGTGGCTCTGTCAGCCTCTGAGATTTTTTTTATATTATTTTTATTTCTTAGCGTTTCCTTCCCCCGTCTTCCGTTCCCGCAGTCAATGGACGAAGTTTTTCTCCGCTTCTGGTCGCGATGGCGATTCTTGCTCGCGCTCAATGAACTGCGGCCCGAGATGTTTCACTTTTTCGCTCGCCGACGTTGCGACGGGGTTTGTTTACATTCTTCCGGTAGCCTCGGTCAGTGTTTTCCCTCGACGCTCGTAATCACGTGGGCACTCTCCAGGACCCTCCTCCTCTCTCTGCGCGCCTTTCCCCACCATGCGGCATTCCGAGCGTCGCGGACGGACGAACGGCGCTATACGATGAGCCCATGTCCGGTGGGCGAGCGAATTTGCGATGGCGCGGATGGAACGTAGGAACTGCTTTTAGCTGCTACTTGCGTGAACCCAGCGCCGTAGATCGCGCAGCCATATATACGTTGACGCGTGCAACGTGAGCCGTGTAAGAAACATTCTTCGCGTGTTTTTATTCTGTTGTGTTTTTTTTTTTTGCCCAATTTTAGTACATTTTTTCTTCTTTCTTTTTTTCTATTTCTTTTGACTTCGGTATATCGAACTCGGAAGTCAGCTTCAATTTTCCACTGGAGCAAAAATAATGAACATCGTAATATTCGAATTCGTGATAACAGCGTGGTCGCTTTTCCTCTACTCATCTTTCGAAGTAAAGGACGGACAGTATTAAGACGTATTATGTTCTGTCGCGAAGCATCGTGAGAAACAGTAACAAGTGATTCCTCAAATCCACGTTTCAATTTAGTGAATAGTACTGTAACAGCAGGTTTGAACATTAGTCCCCTTACTTTTCTCTCACTTGTCCGTGCCATCTTCTCCAAGGAGGAAGTAAAGAGAGAGAAAGAAAGGGAGGTTAGCCAGTGTAAATACCAGCTGGCTGACCTGTGCTGAGAAATGTGGTGAAGGAGAGAAAAGGTGATAGAAGGAGAGAAGAGATAAAAAAAGCAGAATGTTAAGAAAAGAATGCGCACGCTAACGCGATGGAAGCTTCTTTACTTCCACCAGTAGATCACACAATCAACAAGTCTTTTAGCGCCGGAGGAACGTGTTTAAAGACTTAAGTGCTCGGGGTCACTGTCCCACGGCTCTCTCCTCCGTTAAGAGGCGGTCAAACAAACTGGAGTGCTGTAACATATCACGACATTATACGGTAGACATCAACGACTAACAGCAAGCATTACGCCATGTTCTTAGAATTTTCAAATATAGGGTGACCGAAAAAAATTCATAAGAAAGAACACATTGCAAGATACGATTGTAAAACCCATGGTGTTCGGTTATCAAAACGCTGCTTACCGAACATCGTAGGTCTTATAATTGTATCTTGCACCGTCTTTATTTTAATGTTGTTTTTTTTTCACTGAATTCCGTCGCTAACGTTAGCTGGGAGACACGGTATGTAGATGCGGTACCGTCGTTACTGACACCGCACTACGCTTTACCTAACAATGCAAGCATCGCCAACATTCTGTATTACAGTCTACCAGGCAAAGTAGATGCAAATCGACTGCAAATTTGTCCTTGTATCGGACATTGTAACGCCTAGTTACTTGGAGCGAAGAGGCCAGCAGTCGAATAGGTCCTTAAACTTCGTTTTCAGCTAGTAGAACAGATGCTCACCGAGCAAGTAGGGCTGATGGGAAATTGATTAATACGCAAGACGATTATGCGCGAAAGTTTCGAAAGGAAGAGGAGACTCGCGAATT
The DNA here is from genome assembly GCF_023375885.2 of Dermacentor andersoni. NCBI lineage: Eukaryota > Metazoa > Arthropoda > Arachnida > Ixodida > Ixodidae > Dermacentor > Dermacentor andersoni. The sequence goes on along the minus strand of NC_092814.1, from coordinate 55,945,111 downwards.
GGTGGAAAATGATAAAGGTAACGTTAGAACATGAAGGCAACTGAGGTCGTATATGAATTTACACTTTACTGCGAGGTGACACCTGTCTCTGTACAAAGTGGCAGCCACTGAATAAGTTTGTATCTGGTTATCAGAAAAACACCATTATTGCTTGTTTGTAATATTGCATATCTGCGAGTTTCCCAAATTGATGTGCCTTACTCGCCATGTACTATAAAGATAAATGGGCTCCAACTGAAAAGCTTCGAAGAGTACGCCTCCGGCTACGTCATTTCACTTGCATGGAAAGTATAAATGTGCTGAAAGAATTCACGAGGCAGAGCCACGTGCCTTCTGCAGCGTATGGCAGACGGCCTCTCTTTTGGGTTCGGGCCGACTGGCTAAATTTTCGACGTTTCTCACGTAAAGGCTGAGTACCATGCAGTACATTCGTGCTTTGACCTGTTTCTGTGAGTGTCCCCGCTTCAGTGCTCCCAGGAAAGAACTTTTAAGAGCGTTAGATAGTCTTGACAAACGCCCTTTGTTGGAGGAAAGGGTCCTGAGACACTGGCCGAGACCGTCTTCAGCACAGAAGGCCTTGAAAGTGTTATTGCGCTTCTTACGGAGAACTGGTCTTAGAGACAGGCTTTAAGCAACGCCGTATTCCCCTTTCCTTTCTCCCCTTTCTTTTTTGGTCTTCTTTCCTTTTTTTTTCTAACATCTTTTTTCTAATATCTATTATACCCCTTACCCCCTTTCTCCAGCACTGGGTAGCCAGCCGGTCTGAGAACTGGCTAACCTCTCTGTCTTTCCGTCTATTCCTGCTTCCTCCTCCTTGACATGTTTCTAAGTGAAAAGTAATATCCCGCAAGGATACGATGCCTGTGAGACGTATGTTCGATCGATCACTTTCTGTAATATTAATTTCAGAGAGCTTCGACTGGGTGAGGCGGAGGAAGGGGATGTGAGGAAAGGAATTGCGGTCATTCCGTCACCGTTACTTTCTCTTCACGCATTTCTCAGCTGCTTTGACAAGATGCTTGGCGCTCCAGCGAGCCGTCTTGCGTAACATTATGTCACGAAGTGAAAGTCTCTCAGAAAGTGATCGATCGAACACTGAAAAAAAAAAGATGATGAAGAAGAAGCAGGGAAAGAAGATTATCAGAGGCAGGGTGGTATCGCGGATGTGGGCGAAATGCTAGAACGCTCGTGCACTTAGGTTTAGGTGCTCGTTAAAGAACCTGAGGCGGCCAAAATTAATCCGGGGTCCTCCACTACGGCGTGCCTCATAATCAGATCGCAGTTTTGGCACGTAAAACCACAGTATTTGGTTTAATTTTTATGGTGGCATCACGATAGGTGTAACTCGTAGGCAGTAATTTTTCTGTACAGCTGTATGTATACCCACCCTGCTATGATCCGGTATTAGATCACATTATCTGTTAACTAAATATTTATTTATTTATTTATTTATTTATTTATTGTTCATTTATTTATTTATTTCGTTGAATGCCTAGGCGCGCTTAAGTAATTATAGTCCTACGAATTAGCCGCAAATATATTACGTGCAAAGAGCATCTCCCACATCCTCAAAACACCTTTCATACGTAAAAGCAAGAGTTATGATGGGGACCGAGGGGCTCGACTGGCTTCATGGCTCTTACCTAAAAGGATTTGCTCATTGGTCGACCTTCAGGCGCCAGCCACTCACGATAGCGAACGAGCCCATAACGAAGCCACCACCTCAGCGATGGCCAATCACTGGCAGGCGGTACACTTACGAAAGATAGGTCTCGCGAGTACAGGCCCTAGCAAGCGTATCACTCGATGTTTAACTCAAGGTATATGGGTTGGCCTAAACAAATACAGCAGCACACATATACTTATTTCTGCGCGTTTTCTTCGGATATGCTCCAGCGGTTCTCACGGCAGAGAGAAGCCAGGAGATTGATCCTCCGGTGCTCAGAAGAGAGACAGCCATCAATCTTGACAAGCCAGAAAGCCAGCGTTAAAAAAAAATATCCCTTTCAAACTCTCGTCCGCTGCCGCGTCGAAACACTTCCCGCGAGTAGCTTGCGCCAGAAAAGGAAAAAGAAAAGAGACGGATTGAACGAAGGACGCGTGAAGGAACGGGCTACTATACCTACAACAAGTATGGACGCGAGAGAATTTCAGCGCGCTCGCTTTTTCTTTGCTTTCTTTGTGTTCCAAATCTCTCAAAAAGTGATTGAGACGGAGGAAAAAACCGAAAGGAGTTGCTGTTTCTAAACCCCATTCGCAGTTCGAGAGCAAACGCAACCGGAACTTTACATGCGAAAAGTTTCCTGACATTTATGCATGGGCGTTAACATGTGTCACTATCATTCCACTAATGCAAGTATTTATTTTTCGTTTTGTTTTTGCTTCTCGCTAATTATGAAGGAGCGAGAGATTATTTAAATACTTGTGCCTGTGCCGACGAATTTCACGAATTTTCTTCAGCGTTCTAAAAGATCATTTTTCACTGCGTCGTTTCTTTTTTACTGTTTTTCTTTCTGTAACAAAATTTTGTTAATGAAGGGAAAATTAGTCATCCACCCAATCCCAGCGATTGCTGCAAAAGAAAACCATACGGGTTCCTCGAAAGAGAAATTTCGCAGTTGAACAAAAAATCGTCCTGGTCCGCAAATCGAACACGGGACTACCGCCTTTCCGGGGCAGCCACTCTACCATCTGATCTAACCAGGCGAGTAGCAGATGGTAGGGCGAAGTCGAACTCCTCAATAACTCTGAAGCAAATGCAAGAGCTTGACGTAATAGTTCTGCGGAAACCTGCAAGGTGGAGGGAAGTAATCAATAAAGGGAAAACGAGACATCCACCCTATCGTAGCAATTGCTACAAAGGAAACCTGTACGGGTTACTCGAAAGAAGAGCTTCGCAGTTGAAGAAAAATTCGTCCGAAGCGTATGCTTGACAGCGAGTGCAAAAAGCTTGCGCAATATAGTGAAAGTGGCTCATGTGAGAGGGCACTCCGAAAGAACGAGGTGAAATAAGTTTCTTGGTAAATAATAAAAAATGAAGAAAAAAGCAGTCTCCGAACAGGAGACATTAAAAAGGTTTATTAACTAACTTAACACGACGAGAAAAATACTCGAGTGACACAAGTGGAGAAACATGCGAATTAACCCCGATGTCTTAAATTGTTGGGTTTAATTGCCTTTCTGTTACAGAAGCGCCATTCATCATTTTCAAGGACTCATGGCTTGGATTCGTTACTTTGATCCAAGCACTTCATCCGAGTTAAATTTACCTAAAGTATCTAAAAAAATATTCTAGTTAGCCTATATACATCCGTACGCAGCACATTGACCGACAGAAACACCAGCGCTAAATTAGCGCCGGGCTTACTTTTCTTTTACTTCACAAAACTTCATACGCTCACCTACTCGTCCACACGCACACATTTACAATGCGATGAGCAAGAAGTGGGAAAAAAATAAATAACAGTAGTGTGCGTGCGTAGCTTATGCTCATTACTGTCAGTCGGCATGTTCACTGTGGCGTACCTTGGTAATAAGGTCGATTCTTTTCTTGCATTGTGTGACACCGTTGTGCTCTCTAAGCTCGAGGACTCCTAATGAGTCTTTCGCTTCCGACAGCGTTCTTTTATGAGCACCAGTGGCAGCCACAGAAACGAAAAGTGTGGCACAGACAAATGTCTGTTGGCAGTGCAAGAAAAAAGGGGGAAAAAAAAGGAACCACACAGGTTACTGGTCACTCTATCCACGGCTGTAGGTGTTTTGGGGGTTCGTAGTCTTTTTCTCTAAACTCACCTCAGACAAAGCGAATTGTAACAGCGCCGAGGGAGCGGGAAATTGGAGGGAGGCTGCTCTCTCCCTCCTCTCGCATCTCTTTTGTCTTGCAACCCGTGGCACTTTTCAGCGCTGCGGGTAACAAATGACGTTCGGAGGAGAGCGGCGCGATACGATCAGCGCGACGTATCGACGCCCCCTTCGCGGTGCCGAGCGGCCGCATTGATTCTCGGGTCAGTTAATGTGTCGGGACATCGACGTCCTCTATCGTATCGGCACCGGCTCCAGATGTTGCGCGTGTAGCTACCCCTTGTCCAAGCTGGCCACACAGATCATGTGTCGCTCGCCGGAAGGGTAAAAGAACTCTCGTTGAACACGACGGGAGCGAGCGAAGAGCCAGTCGTCGTCGCCGCCGCCGCAGTCGCCGAGCGAGACCGTGAGGGCAGAATCAATCGCGGTTGTTTTGAGGGTTCCGGGATCCATGGAATTGATCGCAGCAATATGCAGTGAGCTGATAGGGCCCGCTTGAATGCGGCTGTGTTTGTTGTGCGTGTCCAGTCGCGTGCAGAACAAAGCATTAAATGAACATCCCAGTCCGACAAGGGCCCAATTCCTGAGATAATGCAACATTATTTGCTATTTGATGGTTTCGCTATGGACAATCTATGAAGAGGTTCACTTTCATTTATTTTCCTGTATCGCTAGCATGCCTGGCAATCAATAGAAACTAAATGTCTTCGGCTTCTTGCACAACGCCTGCGAAGCTCACACCTTTCAGATAAACCATCACACACTTTTACATTGGTATTGCCAGCATCAAAAGCTTTACGTTGCTTCTTGGCCTGGTCTAACTACTGTTGCGACGATGGTATAAAGTTTGTAAACAGGGATAAGGTGCCTCAGAAAGGTTCTGAGGACCTTATCCCTGTTTACAAACTTTATATCACAGTGTGCTATTCAATCTGTCAGCCCCTTTCTTGATTTTGGACTAGTGTTGCGACTGTCACTGTTAAATAAGACTGAATCCACTGCGGCGCTCCATCTTACTATGCGCATAAAGCTTCGTCGAAATTTGATTGATTGATTGATTGATTGATTGATTGATTGATTGATTGATTGATTGATTGATTGATTGATTGATTGATTGATTGATTGATTGATTGATTGATTGATTGCATTAACAAACATTTGTTACTCTAGGATTGTTCGTAGGAGCAAAAGCGTGGCAGTTTGGGCGAGTTGGTATGTCATGACTATTTTTAGGCTTGTAGCGCAGCTCAGAAAGAGCAAAAAAGGAAGGAGGCAGGGGTAATGAAAGGGAATGGAAAACAGAGTGAGCGCTAACTTCCACGCACGCACGCGCGCACGCACGCACGCACACGCACTCGATTTTGATCTGGGCTCATTTACACAAAGCTTTCGTTTGTAGGTGTTGTTTGCCACTGCAGCCTGCCGCTTTCGATAATAATAACCAACGTCTGATTGCTTGACATCCGCCCCTACAAACAGTTTTAGAGCGATATTCTTTGTGTGTGGTTGTTGGGGGGGGGTGGAATACTGTCTTTGTGGATACATGGAGCAATAACGCGAAGAGCGTGTGCCTGTCTTATTATTCATGCGAGTCAGATCGGTAAATTGGGTGAAGATATGCGCTCAATGAGTCCCAACACGCCCACAATCCTGCAAACAAATTTATTAAAAGCGATACGTTCGCATTTAGTACTCACTAAATCATCAGAACTTCGTAGCCATTTAAGGCAACCATCTATGTATATGTATCCATTTGGCCGCCCTCTACGGGCCAATTTGCGCAGCCATGCGCGAACTCACTCAGTGGTGCGTGCGAACATGTGCTATCGATCGCGAGTTGTTACACAGGATGGAACGTGCTTTCATCATTGTCTTCTTTCTAAGCCTTTTTGTTAGCTTTCTTTTTCTAGCCTGAACACTCAAATGCAAAGTAATGGCCGCCCCGCCGAGTGGATTTCCATGTTCACTTTTCGTGAGGACGCAAGAGCTGTAAGTGGATCGAAGTAGCAGACGGTAGCAAGAAGTCTGGAAAGAAGTAATCGCAATGTTTCGATCTATTTTGAGCACGCACGAGGTTGCTACCGCGTCGACGCTTTAAGCTCGGGAAAAGAGCGCACCCCGAGAACGTAAAACTCCGTAAATTGATTGCACGGCCGATTAAAAACAGGCCAGGGGCCTGCTCTGTCTGCACGCGGCACTTGTTTCGACGGCTACTCGCGTTAACAGAAACAGCAGGAAACGCCAATGTCGGACAGAATAAACAGGTGCGCCATGATAAATTACATCATGTATGATCACTCCAGCTGTATTGTAAGGGGCTTTTTACTGGTAAAACGTTTGACTTTCCACAACCAGTGGAGTGTGGGCACGCTCTTCAGCCACGCCAGTGCGTCACCCTATGCAGAGAAAGAAGTGCGTGTTCGCTTGATGATAATTTGAGTGTAAACGATAATGAATGTTCCTCTTTCGCTGAGCAAGCCAACCTCTGATGCTTGAAGTTGCTTCTAGCATTCAGCTTGGATGTTTCGCAGAAGAAATGTTCTGCGCAGAATCTTAGTTTTTTTTTTTCTTTTGGTCCGTTCCGCGCGTTCGTTCTACCAAAATATAGATACTCCCATGGCTGTACCTCCATCCACATTTTTGGAAACTTACGTGAATGTATTTGTAACCTAAACCCGGTAGTGTTAGGTAGCGGCTACTCACGGACATTGCGGTTGATGTGCAGCATCCTTTCACTCATAGGCGACGCATAGTAAAAGTGATCTTAGGAGCAGGCAACTAGTCAATAGTTTCCGACAAAGCGAAATTGTGACCCAGCGAGCTCGCATAAACTACGGAGCGCAAACATCAGTGCCTCATAGCAGCACTTTATTAAGCAGTATTTTTTTTGCTCAATTTTGTCGTCTTCTGCCTTTAAAAGGGCAGTAATGACACTTTTACTGGGCAGCCTTCGCATGCGCTAAATACGCCCGAAAAAGTGAACCGTTTAATTATTAATGTGGGTAATGTTGGATATCGCACCGCTGGCACGAGTTGTTGGGGTCTCGGTGCTGACGCCCGTTATTGCCAATGGGTCGCAAGCCCCAAGGGTAGCGTTGGCCTGGCGGCCTGGGGCACTGGAAGCATCCGAAGGTCCCGGCAAAGCATGAGAAGACTGGTAACAGAACAACTTGTTTATTCTAACATAGCAAAAGAGCGGCCGGTCAGGTCGACCGAAGTGGAGAGACGGGAGAGCACGTAACTCAACAGTACAAATCGGAGCCTCTCCCCTGGCGTCCGGGGGCAGCTGCTCTTATACTCTCGGCGTCGCGGGCCAGAAGGAAGGTCACGGGATGAGCCCACGACACGGCGGAGCATGAGCCCACGACGGCGCGCACGGTCGAGCCGAGAGACCTGCTGAACCGAGTGTAGTGACGCATCGCCAACCCGCCGACGGACAAACCTGCTGGCTCCTCACTTGGGGAGCTCCGCTCCCCGGCTGCCGCGCTTTGACAAGCGTGGGCACACACACACACACACGCACGCACGAAGACACGTGGCACTGAAACACGCCTGGACACGCTTGGCGGGTAGGCGTTGCGGCGGCGTCGAACGGGCCAAAATGTCCGCCGCTTTGAACAAAGCCCCGGCGTCCGTTGCATCCGCGCCGGTATTACCGCGCGTTGTAGGCGAAACGTAACAGACCGCCCCGCCGGGGGAAGGAGATCCCGATGGTCAGGGGACTGCATCCGCTGTCCGGAGGGATGTCGCTCGATGATGCTCATAACCGTAGTCGGGCGTCCTTTGGCGTTTCTTGAGCGCAGCGCACAGAGAAGGCCTCGTTCTCACGTTCAGGTTCACACAGGACACTGCAAAGTGACTTCGGGAGAGTTGACATTTTTGTTCTCGTTTCCGGCAAGCGTTAGAACCACGCCTGAAAGTCAACCGCTCAGTCAGCAAGCACGGCACAACCCTCACTAAGCCCTGCCAGGCTCTTTCCCCTTTTATACTGCTGCCTAGTTCCTTACAGTAGTTTAGCAGCACTCAGAACGCGTCCACAAATCGGAAAATTGCACTAGAAAGCACATCATCACTTTGAAACACTACACAAAAGCAATAAGTTAAAAATCCTGCCTCAGGAAGAAAAACATCAGTAACAAGCAATTTTGAGGCTGATTCCCACGTTAGGGGCTTCGACTTAAGCCATCGGCGTTACCGTTGAGACTCCCCTTTTTGTAACGCACCTCAAAGGAATATTGTTGCAAAGCGAGGCTCCAGCGCAGGAGGCGGCCATTTTTGGGAGAGATGGTCTGCAGCCATTGGAGAGGGCAGTGATCCGTCTCAATGATAAACCTCGAGCCAGCTAGGTAACATGACAATTTCTGAACGGCCCACACGATACACGCACACTCTTTCTCGGTGGCGCTATACGCCTGCTCACGACTCGTCAGCTTACGACTAGCATACAGGACGGGGTGTTCTACTTCTCCATTTTCCCGTTGGCACAGTACAACGCCCATGCCTCGCTCACTAGCATCACACTGAACAACGAACCCTTTTGTGTAGTCGGGCGATCGTAGCACAGGCTGGCTTGTTAGGGCGCTCTTTAGGGCGCTAAAAGCTCTTTCCTTTGTCTCATCCCAGACGACTGTTTGCGGCTCTGTCTTTCTTAGAGCATCCGTCAAGGGAGACGCGATATCAGAGTACCTGGGGATGTACCTCTGATAGTAGCCGGCGACACCTAAGAACGACCGAATATCGGTCTTCGTGCGCGGTTGCGGGAAGTCTCGCACAGCGGCCACCTTTATTTCAGAGGGGCGGCGACGACCCCGACCAATCACGTGTCCGAGGTAGACAACCTCGGCCTGTGCTAACTGGCACTTGGGAGCCTTGACTGTCAAGCCCGCATCGCGCAGGCGGGTTAGCACAGCCCGCAAGTGCGCCATATGCTCAGGCCAGGATGCGGAGAATATCGCTACGTCGTCTAGATACGGTAAAGCGAATTCTTGCTGTCCCCGCAACACTTTATCCATGAGGCTTGAAAAGCAGTATGGCGTGTTCTTCAAACCAAAACTCAAAACTTTAGGACGGAATGTCCCCATTGGTGAAATGAACGCCGCATACCTACTAGCCTCTTCTGTAAGTGGAACCTGCCAATAACCCCTGACAAGATCTAGGGTGGAAATAAACTGAGCGCTACTCACTCTCTCAAGGCGCTCCTCGATGTTAGGGATCGGATAAATTTGATCCTTAGTGATGGAATTAAGCCTGCGGTAGTCGACGCAAGGACGAGGTTCCTTGCCCGGTACCTCAACTAAAATCAAAGGGGAGGTATAATCACTCTCACCCGCTTCAATAACACCGAGCTGTAGCATTTTCTTTACCTCAGCCTCCATAATATCGCTCTGGCGGGGTGACACCCGGTACGCCTTGGATCGTACTGGCTCTGGGGAGGTAAGTTCTATGTCATGAGTAAGGACAGAAGTCCTACCAGGCCTCTCAGAGAACAGACCTTGAAACTCTTGTAAGAGCTGGTGTAGTTCGGTTTTCTGCTCAGGCGACAGCGATGCTTTACTTATTAAGTCACTAATGACTTGATCGGTGTCTTTCCTGTTCGTCACTGAGCCTAGTCCCGGAAGCTCGATCGGAAGCTCTTCTAACTTTCCCGCATCGGGAATTTCCTCTCCAGTATCTGGTGCCTTTAACGCTACAGGCTCAATTTTATCCCGTTCGGGCGTGCTCTGAATACCAGCTTGCTGCGCCTCTGACCCTTTCTCATCGTTCAACAACGTCGGTCCCGCAACTACCGCCTTTGCAGCGAGCTCCCGAACCTTTGATCTGGTTAAGGCCTGAACGCTAGCCTCACCAAACAAAAGCCCCTTCTCGCGCAGGAGGTGATCGGACCTGTTCGAAAATAGGTACGGGTACTGGGGGGGCAACATAGATGACACTGCGGCCTCCGTCTCAAGTGCTCCGAAAGGTCCTTCAATAAGCACTTTTGCTACCGGCAGACACACGCTATGAGCTTCCACTGCTTGCTTGATCCATGCGCACTCGCCCGTGAACATATCGGGTTCTACGTAAGAGGGGTGAACTACATCCATTGTAGCTGCGGAATCGCGAAGCACTCGGCACTCTTTCCCGTTCACGAGGAGGTCTCGCATGTAAGGCTCGAGAAGCTTCATGTTCTCGTCAGTGCTGCATAAAGACAAAAACACGACTTTTGTTTTTGTTTCTGGAGACTGCGCCGAAAAGTGACCCGGCTTCTGGCACGTATAACAAACGCGCGCTTGCCTCGTCTCGAACCGCTTTCTGCGTTCGGCTTCGGTTGCCGCCGTCTCCGTACGTTCGGTCGGACTGCTTTCACTCGCATCCGCACTACGTGTATCCCCCTTTGCTCTCATGGGTGTGAACTTCGGCCTCTCAAACTTGGAGCCAAATTCACCCTTTTGACCGTCCTTAGCTCCACGAGCCCGACGCGTCACAAACTCCTCGGCTAGCTCAGCGGCTCGAGCCACCGTACTAACGTCTGGCCTATCCAAGACCCAGTACCGCACGTTCTCAGGTAACCGACTATAAAACTGTTCTAGCCCGAAACACTGCAGAACTTTCTCGTGGTCACCAAACGCTTTCTCTTCTTTGAGCCACTCCTGCATGTTTGACATAAGCCTGTACGCAAACTCTGTATATGACTCACTTTTGCCTTTCTCATTTTCCCGAAACTTCCGACGGAACGCCTCCGCTGACAGCCGGTACTTTTTTAGCAGACTCGATTTCACTTTGTCGAAATCCTCTGCCTCCTCTCTCTCCAAGCGAGCGACTACGTCGGCCGCCTCGCCGGGTAGCAAAGTGAGCAAGCGCTGTGGCCACGTTTCCCGAGAGAACCCCTGCTTCTCGCACGTTCGCTCAAAGTTAACCAGGAACAAACCAATGTCCTCTCCAAGCTTAAACGGCCGCATCAGGTCAGTCATTTTGAACAATACTCGTTCTCCTGCACCGTGTGCCTGACTTCCATTACGAGCGCGTTCCATCTCTAACTCGAGACGCTTCATTTCCAAAGCGTGTTGACGGTCGCGCTCTTCTTTTTCTTTCTCTTTTTGTTCTTTAAGTTCGCGCTCCTGTCTTTTTGCCCGCTCCTCAATGGTCTCAAGGCAATCCGACAGCTCGTCATCCTCAGCTTCTAACTCAAGAATAGCCCTTAGCAGTTCTGGTTTTCTGAGTTTGTCTGAGACATCCAGACCCAACTCTCTTGCAAGCTCCAGCAATATCGGTTTGCGCAACGACTTCAAATCCATGGCTGCTCTGAATGCTGCTTTCTCTACTGTCTACTATTGTCTTGCCGCAAACTAACCCGGCAGCAACGACAACCACAATTACCAGCTCTGTTTCTGACACTAACAAAAGCCTGGCAAAACTCAGAAGAAGAAAGTCCCGCACTCACCAAACCTCGCAGCCAAGAATTCCGCGCAGTCGTTCCGCTGCAGGCAACCAGTCATCACACAGGGCTCGTTGCACTGCTCCCGGATGGTCGTTGTGCTGCTCAGCATACAGTCAACCGCATCTCTTCGCTGCTGGCCTCCGTTGTCGCGATCTCACCGCTGGCAACCAGTTGTTGGATATCGCACCGCTGGCACGAGTTGTTGGGATCTCGGTGCTGACGCCCGTTATTGCCAATGGGTCGCAAGCCCCAAGGGTAGCGTTGGCCTGGCGGCCTGGGGCACTGGAAGCATCCGAAGGTCCCGGCAAAGCATGAGAAGACTGGTAACAGAACAACTTGTTTATTCTAACATAGCAAAAGAGCGGCCGGTCAGGTCGACCGAAGTGGAGAGACGGGAGAGCACGTAACTCAACAGTACAAATCGGAGCCTCTCCCCTGGCGTCCGGGGGCAGCTGCTCTTATACTCTCGGCGTCGCGGGCCAGAAGGAAGGTCACGGGATGAGCCCACGACACGGCGGAGCATGAGCCCACGACGGCGCGCACGGTCGAGCCGAGAGACCTGCTGAACCGAGTGTAGTGACGCATCGCCAACCCGCCGACGGACAAACCTGCTGGCTCCTCACTTGGGGAGCTCCGCTCCCCGGCTGCCGCGCTTTGACAAGCGTGGGCACACACACACACACACGCACGCACGAAGACACGTGGCACTGAAACACGCCTGGACACGCTTGGCGGGTAGGCGTTGCGGCGGCGTCGAACGGGCCAAAATGTCCGCCGCTTTGAACAAAGCCCCGGCGTCCGTTGCATCCGCGCCGGTATTACCGCACGTTGTAGGCGAAACGTAACAGTAAGGATTCACAAAAAGTTTTACGGAACAGTTGTTCGTAAGCGCAAATTCCAGCCGATCCTTATGCTGGGCGTACTATTTGCAAAGACAGCCGGTCAATAGCAAGCAACTTACGAACGAAAAGCATTGTGAATTTGGTTGCTGTTTTATTTTGCGTGCAGGACACCGTACTTACTTAGGGTACCTCTGTGATTTCTAATTGCAATTTATTTTTACCAGTTGTTTCCAAGTGTATAAGTATTTATTGTTATACTTATATTCACATGAAAGAAAAAAACGAGAAAGGAAAACGTTCGTATTTCATAGGCATTTTTTCAGCCTTGCGATTGGCCGCCGCATCGTGCACACTGTAAATGTATGTGCGTAATGCGGAGCCGCCAGGCAAACTATTACCTTTAACTAATACGCAAACATTAGTTTTATTTTCATGACACATACTTATATCTCCTATAGCAAGTAATAAAACCTTAGTCACAGTATAACTTTTAAACATTGCTTTAGCGCACGAAATGTGATACTCAGCGAGTGAAATACTAAACCTTAACACATAACATCCTCTGGTAACATTGTGAAACAATATTAGTCCTTAGTCAGTTTGAAAAGTTCATGCCATAAACTTATATTTACTCTTTTGCCATTCGGAAAAAGATACGGTTGTGTTGAGAACGTAGAATTTGATTTTCTCAAGCCTTACAAGAACTGTGTTACACTAATTGTTCGCTGATACTCCCTGGTGTTCCCTGCCCATCAGTGTTCTTTTTTCTAATTTGGCTCTTTTTCTCCGTTATTTATTATTTCCGTCTTTCTTTCGACCCTACGCCTCCCCCCAGATATGGTAGCGAATAAGGAGACTCTTTTCCGGTTAACATCGCTGTGTTTGTCATCTCATCTTTATATATCTCTGTAGTTGTTTCGTTTGCATCTGTTTATTTTTATTTATTTTTTTGCCGAAAGCTATGTCACATCGTTAGTTTTTAATTGCATGCTAAAAATATTCTTTGCTTGCGTGTTGGTTGCTACACAGGTTGAACCAGCGTAGAAACCAGTCTCTCTTGTAGAACTCAGTATATATTGCGTCTGCGAAAGCCTTAACGATACCCATGACCCAAGTGGTCTAAGCGCAGTTTATATGCAGGACCGCCGCCATTGTATTCTTTTTTTGTGTGTGTAATTCTTCCCGCCTTCACAGCAGTCATCTCCCTCCACAACGCATGTCTCTTCATCTTGGTGCCGATATGTCGCGCTGCCGCAGTGGTGAATGCGACTGAGCCGTCGAAGGATCGCGGCTATCGCCCAAAGTTTGACTTGAGAAGCTTATTAAAGCACCGAACAGTTAATGGGATGCTGTTTCAAACCACGGACGTGATGGCGCGCACTACAAAAAAAAAAAAAAAAACCGTGAGGCGGTGTGTGTGTGTGTCGTTCTGTTTGGCACGCCATCGTGAGGAATATGAATGGCGCCGCATAGCTGCACGGGGGAATGAAAGCAAGCTCGCTGATCTAGAGGCGCTATATCGTGCGAGCCGCTCGGCTTTCCGCGCGCTGTTCTTTCCTTGCCGACGGAAAGAGCTTGCAGCGCGCCTCTTAAACTGTCGCTTGCGACTTTTTTGCGTTTGCCGTGTTCCGCATCCCCGCGCAGTTAAAAAGGGCCGTTTATGCTGATGCGGGCCCTGCTTAGGCAAACGGCCCGGCGCGCGCCACTGCTCCGCACGTATGTGTGTGCCGCCGAAGCTCGGATGTTTCCGCACGCTCCTTCCTCTTTTTTGCATGCGCGGCTTGCGCAGCAAGTCTCGGCGCGCCTTCCAGCATCCTGCTGAGCGAGCCTTCGAAGCTCCGTGGCACAGCCGGCGCGCGTTTCTCCGCCGTTTCTCGCTCTTTTTCGGCGGCGTCTAGGCGCCATTTCTTTCGCGTCCCATTATTACGAGAGCACGCACACTTGCCGCAAACGAAGAATTCAAATTCGGACTGGACGGCGGGTGCTCGGTACTCCCGTTTCCCCCTTGTGAGCTCCTAAAGAAACGGTACCGGAGACGGAGCCCACCTTGCATCTCGTTAATGCAATTCGTGTATGCGCATGCTATGTACAAAGTCCGCTACATGGTGTGTGCTATTCCCTCTGGGGGCAACTTTCGTCACGTAGCCTTTTGCCCTGCTTTGGCGTTCTCGTTCGCTCGGTCATGAGTGAGTGGGTGGTCAGTTAACACTCACTCACTCGCTCGCTCGCTCGCTCGCTCACTCACTCACTCACTCACTCACTCACTCACTCACTCACTCACTCACTCACTCACTCACTCACTCACTCACTCACTCACTCACTCACTCACTCACTCACTCACTCACTCACTCACTCACTCACTCACTCAATCACTCACTCACTCACTCACTCACTCATTTACACGCATCAAGTAGTACTTCCTGTCCCCCGCGTCACTAAGGCTGTCAGCTAAATTATGTTGATTGCAGCGCGGGGCTTCGTCATCAGTATGGTTATGACTGCACCTGCACTTGCCAAACCAAAGTACAAAACTGAAGAATGCGCCCAAGAGGCAGCAACATGTCTGAAAGTGTCATTTACAGCAATTATTTATCGCACAGTACCTAAATTGTTCTCGAAACACACGTTTCCTATATGCACATTAGCGCAGTTTGAAGGACTTATCTATAGTTTACCAGGAAAGGAGTAAATGCGGTGAATGGGGTCGGAGACACACTCCATAAATGTAAACTTCCCTTTCATATTGTCAACTCAATATAATATTTACAAGAACTCCACTCCCTGCACTCGTGGCCGTGCATACGTGTCCTATACATGGGAACCTATAGTGGCTATAATAAGAGAAGCGTCAGAACAAAGCAACCGGAGGAAGCAATATCGCCGGGGTATGGTAGCCATTCACAACACCGCTTGTCATTGTTGGTAGCGGAGCAAGTGTCCTTGCATGACCGGCAACGGGGTCGCTCACTGCACGCAAAGTTCTAGACACAGTCGCAAATGCCGCACGACGGGGAACATGTTGCTTACACACCTTCACACTGGCAAATATTAAGGGCAGCACTAAGTGCTCGTATATCACGTCACGACGCAATTTGACGAGCTCACGTGCTCCGGCCTGCCCGGTTACAACCTGAATCTCACTTAAAAATCTGCAACCTCGCGAAAGCCGCTTCAGCGTTCCGCGTGCGTTAGGCTGCGACTTCGACAACTGGTAAACGCAGGTTGCGAGGACGGCCCTTATTGCGAGGCCAACCAATATGAGAGCACACGCTCGCGGCGGATGCTTGGGCAGCGCCAGGCGATGGCGCGACCATCCGAGCCACGCGCCCGAACACCGCGATTAGGGAGCAGCGACCGCTTGCCTTAGCCGCCCCCCCCCCCTCCCTCCGCTGTGTTGTGCCTGTCGGGATCCAACGTGGAGCGCCCAGGGGCGGCGGACCGGGCAAGCGGTGTAGCCTTCAAAACTGCCGACTCGGCAGAGCGCGTCAGCGTTCCGGAGCGCGTGGACTAATTGCGAGCCCGCTTAATTATGCCCACTAGATATGGCCGTATTATTGTGTCCGTGCCTCGATGAATACCGGCTGGCTGGAGGCGGATTGGCTCGCGGAGAGGACGCGCAGCGCCCGCTGGGTTCAACGTGATACGTGTCCCACAGACCTCGCCTGCACCCTCTTCGCCCACGGCCGCAGAAACCCCGGCTGCCAGCTTCGCCGCGCTGTTGAGAGCGCCAAGGCGTCCGTTACTTGGTCCGCAGTTGACTACAAATTGAATGCGTGCCCTGCCAGTTTGCCTGCCTGCCGGTTTGCTTCCCGCGGGGAGTTTACGTCGAGGGAGGCGCTACGCCCTCTCCCCGACTCATTGCGTCGGCGACAGGCGGACAGCCGGTATTAAGCGCCCGGCTTCACGGGGACTGCTTCTGCAGCGGACGACGACTTTAGCCCGTAGAATGCCACGGTTCTTCGGCTGCGATGGATGGCTCCAGGAACACTCGCTCACGACTATGCGCCCACTTCTATTAGTCTCCTCTTCAAGGAGGAATAAGCAACACAGTATAAATAAATAAATAAATAAATAAATAAATAAATAAATAAATAAATACATAAATAAATAAATAAATAAAATCCGCATACCCTTCGAGGCAGGTGAGAAACGCCGGAAACCCTGACTTGGTGCACGCTGCCAGTCATGCACAGAAACAGGCGCTACTGAAAACAATTTCCCTTCTCGTCGCGCAGAAAACACGAATAGGGAGTACATATAACGGCATGCATGGGCTAACGGCATTTGGCGAAGTTCAGGGACGTTACGTATAATGTTAAGAAGGACGAATACTATTGTGCCGTTGCTGGCGGAAACCATATTCTTGAATCGACGAAATTATCTCTCTCTCTGTATATATGCCTGGAAATTGTGCCTAGGAAATTGCCTAGGAATGCCTAGGAATGTGCTAGGAATGTGCTAGGATAATGTGCCTAGGAAATCGGATACGTTTCATAATGAAAGGTTCTGCGACCGTAGAAGAATCTCTTACAGAAAAAAGTCAAAGTCCAGGGCACACATATCTTATATGGTCAAGCACTTTCCCTGTTGCTGTTACTAATAAATCCGAAATGGCATATTTTCGCTATGGCCATTCGATTGTATAAGCAACTTTCTTTTGAAGCAGCAAAATCGTACGCCCGGTTACTGGTATACTGCTTTACTACTGTGCTACTAATACACGATGTCATAAATTGGCTTCATCAAAATGTGAAATATCACCTGTCGCAGCGCAAGTCCATAGCCGAAACCAGTCTGTGTAGTTTTGGATTCTAACAAAAAATAAGTAAATTTTATATTGATCAATTGTTTATTTGACGTGCCCAGGAACAACCCGATGGTGTGAATACTGGCACAAGCGTGCGGTAACAAAAAGCTCAAGTCGTAGAGAACAATGAAATAATGTAAGTAAAACACGATGGAAAAGATGCAGGGACAAACGAACAAGAAAATTTTACATTTTGGAACAATATAAGAAAGAATACATGAAAAATAAGAGTACAATGACAGAAAATAACAGTTAGTATTCAACAAAGCGCAAAGTAAGTTACCAGAAAAATAAGGCGAGCAAGAGTACTTGAACAATGTGGAAAAGGAACTGTAGGGACGACAATGCGATGCTCGGTATGACACAATGACAGCGACCTATGCAAGATATCGAGATGAACTGTATACTATGCACAGATAATAATAATAATAATAATAATAATAATAATAATAATAATAATAATAATAATAATAATAATAATAATAATAATAATAATTATAGCAAGAATGCGCTGCGTTGGCCTTCCTCCTCTCTCTTTTTCATTGTAAAGGATTTTGCTGAAATGCTCAGTCGCTTCAAACGGTGGCAGTATAATGAGCGCCCTGCATTCATCATTGATTCTACGCGCCTAATGGCTCACGCATTTGGTTCTGTTGTCACGATTCCACTGGGAGTTCAAGTCTTCATTGTCTGCTGGCTTTGTTGCTTTTTCTTTCTTCTTTGATGGCCACAAGGCCAGCCCAGTCCATAAAAAAAGCGGCCGCCGCTCCATTTCAAACGAACCGTGGCTTCAGTACTCTTAATAGCGCAGGGCGATCTGAATAGCCCAAAGGAAAAAGAAAGTAAATAAGAAAAGTGCTGTCGGAAAGGAGAAAGCCGGGTGGGACGGAGAAGGGCAAAGCGTCGACGTATCCGTGCCGTCCCCGACGGCGCTCTATTCTTTCGACAGCCGATCACGCGAGGCGTTAGAGAAGGCACTCGGGCACTGACGCTTTATTTCGAACGGCATTACTAACCGCCACGGCGCGACAAAACGTATCGAAATCGGCGAGAAAGTGTCCGGTCCCGCTCCACGACTCGGCCAGTGAAGCTTTCTTGTCGAGGCCCTCCGTTTCATCAGGGGAGGTGGGGGGAGGGGGGGGGTCGAAGTTGCCGATTCGGTCGTTTCGCGTACCCGCGCGGTCGCTCGAAAGAGGCTCCAGCGGTCGCACGCGCGGCCGCCGTAAGCGTTTTTTGATGGAATCTGCGATGGAGATAACGGCGGCTAATGCCGCTAAGCGGAATGTCGAAGCAAGGAAGCCCGTTTCTCTTCCGTTGCTCGCGCGCCGTCTTTCAACCCTTTGTTGTCACGGCGCACACCTGCACGCGCCCGCGGGCTGGCTTCCGCTTTGAGGGGAATTAAGTTGAGAGCAGGGGCGAGTTCTGGCTCGACGTGACCATTTATGCTGTCTGCAACGGTGAATTGAATTCGGCCACCTCTGAACACGATGTCCCATTCGATGAAGGCGATGAAAAGGGGGGAAGAAAGAGAGGAGAGGAGGGAGCGAGGGCCAGAAATTTGACCTGAAATGCAATTACCGGGCGTCGGGCCAAATTCCGCTTACGCAATGGACGCCTTCTTCGACAAAACACGCAATTTGCGCCACAGTTAAGCAATACTCCCTTATTTCGGTGAATGGGCAATAGCCCCGCGTGCTTTTGTAGGGTGTCCCAGCTAACTTCAGCTAAACTGTTCAATGAAAAAAAAAGAAGATTGAGAAAACATTGTGAAAGACACCATTCTAAAACCTATGGTGTTCGATCGTCAGAGATCTGTCGACCGAACACCGTAGGCTTTATGATTGTATCTTGCGCTGCGTTTCTTAAATTTTTTTTTTTCGTTGACTAACTTGTCTAAAGTTAGCTGGGACACGCTGTATCGTATATCCAATGATGGATTCTCACTCCTCTCCTTTTGTCTTGACAGCAATTTGCAGCAGGAAGTTCGCGCTAGAGCGCATGGATTGCATTTCCTCTTCGTGGCATCATTCTCGCGAGCACAACTATGCCTCTTGAGTTCAGTATATTATTAAACTATTATTCAGTTGGTCCTTTGTAACCTGCCTTTAAGCGCAGTGCGGGGGAGCAGCGCCGGACGCGTTTACCTTGTGTACGGAGCTTTTGGGCGAGGCTAATTAGGGAGGTATAACAAGGAGCAATGAAAATATGTCCCGAGGCTTTGCCAGTATAACACTGGCGCAGAATTTAAGCTCTCGCAATTGATCCCTGAGAAAAGTGTGAGTGTAGATGTGTTCTTGAAACGTGGAAATCAATAGGATGATTTCAGTCTTATACAAACTGCAGATACCTACCATGCAGTCAGCCCTCTTGGGCTTTCTTTATTTTTTTCTTGGGAATTGATACCCTCATGTTGAAATACCTATTTTCCAGCTTTTCTTAGAAAGGCAGGTAAATGCCAATAAATGCAGCTGCCAAAATGATAGAGCAGGCACAAGCCAAAGACAGGTGGCGGTTAAGACAGAAGAGTTTTATAAATAAAACATCGACTCATCAAGCGCACTTTTACTCTAGGTTACCTGTTAGTACAAGATGACCTTTTCGGTTTCTGGCCAGCAGTAGCTGAAGAAAAAAGAGTTAAGCTTCATTTTATTGACGGTATATTTTATTTGCTTCGTGAATGGGATGTGTGTCGATCCATTTGACCCCGCATCTTTAGTGAAAAAATTTCTTAAATGGCTTCTCTTTCTTCCCCCTGCAGGTGCGGGAAACAAAGGGTCCGACAACGATGACGTGGACGAAGAGGTAGAAGTTAAAAATTTCAAGTATTGGGCAAACAAAAGTAAGTACTTTCGATTCCAAATTTTATTTTTGATTTAGCTGTGGTGCGATCTCAGACGGCGTTGTGTGACACCAACTTCAGAATACGTTGAAATTGTGATTCTTGCTGTAAGGATGCGTTCATGGACGAAGACGGATCCCCGAGGTAAGAAAGATCGCAGGCTTCATAGATATAACTTTCAGATGAAGTGTTCAAGGTGCCTGTTTCCCTCATTTCTTACTTCATAACCTTGCTATACTCGGCGTCGCAAATTTCAATAGCGTTCAGCATGCAACGCATACACCACACGCTGTGTCACGAGGCATTTCACACTCTTAGAGAGTTTCTGAACCACTTCATCAACGCCTACACCCACGATTCCCTCCTCCTATTGCCCTTTTCAGTTCTTTTTATTTCCGCGCTCTGCTGTTTTTCTTGTTCCGAATGAGCACAGCTCAATCGGTCCTGAGAGTTCAATCATTCACTATCTGTACTGTGAATTCAGCGAAGTGCTCAAAACTGGGCTTGCCTTGTCCGTCCGTCCGTCGTCCATTCCGCTACGCTAACGGCAACCGTTGCCGTCATCGTTATTGTGTTATTGCGCCTCCTCCTCCTCCTGAGCTTCACCACAGGCCGAAGAAAAACCAAACTCTGTCCGGAACCACTACCACTGGGATTCCCCCTTGTACGAGCGGTGCTTTGACGAGACAGCAACAATGTGAACTCTGTCTCTGCAACAATGTCAACTCTGGAGCCGGATGCGCTAACCGAAGCGCTAACGCGCAACAGCGCTGGGCAATTACTACAAGGCATCGTGCTCCACACAGACTTTGAGATCGGTGGTACTAGTGCGTATGCTTCGGTTCTCGCCAAGATGGCGGTGCATTAATTGGCGTGCAATTAGTCATCGTCACGATGATGAATCTCAAATATGGCACATGCCTACAATAGAGGATGCGCCAAGAATCCGGTTATTGGAGGAAAACAGCTTTGAAAGCGTGACTGCTCACAACAACGTCGCAGCAACAACGCTATAGCTTTTTTAATGCGAAAGCATTATATGGCTCACGAGGCGGAAAATATCCGGCATCGGCGTTCGCGTGACCAAAGTCATCGAACCCTCGACCTTCTGTGGGAGTCGACCCTGCAACCTTTGGCGTTAATTAAAGCGGTGTTAATTAAGGTGCACTTAATTAAGGCAGTCGAGCCCTGGACCTTTGGTGGGAGTCAAACCCGCGTCCTTTGGTGTTAATTAAGGTGAGCTTAATTAATCTAGTTAATTAAGGCACTCGGACACACGACCTTTGTTGCAGTCGAACCAACGGCCTTTGGTGGGAGTCGAACCTACTACCCTTGTTGTTAATTAAGGCGAAGTTAATTGAGGAAAAGTTAAATAAGGTAGAGATTATTAAGGAACTCAAACCCACGATCATTGGTGGGAGTCGAACCCGTGTCCTTGCGTTGTGCGCACCTTGTGACGAACATCGTTGGTCACGTGACGCCATGGCGCTTCTGCTGACGTGCCGCTTGGGTGCGCGTTTCATCGCGTTTTGCTGTACCCAATAAAAGTTCACTCACTTACTCACTCACTCACTCGAGCCATGTGGTCGCAATACTTGCTTTGGGATTCATCCACGTAGGGATAACTAAATGCGCCTAGATTTCTTTCTTTTTTTTTTTTTTTTGCAATGCAGCTCACACGCTTCACGGCCGCCATGGTACAGCGAAGCCCGCGAATGCACGTAAAATTGCCGCGCGACTGGCCGTTCGAGGCACTTTGCATGAATTCGTGCGCGCCCGCCGTGGTTGCTCAGTGGCTATGGTATTGGGCTGCTGAGCACGAGGTTGCGGGATCGAATCCCGGCCTCGGCGGCCGCATTTCGATGGGGGCGAAAACACCCGTGTACTTAGATTTAGGTACACGTTAAAGAACCCCATGTGGTAGAAATTTCCGGAGTCCTCCACTACGGCGTGCCTCATAATCCGAAAGTGGTTTTGACACGTAAAACCCCATTATTTTTTGTGAATTCGCGCGCTTCTTTTACCCTCGGAAAAATACTTTTGTGTCGCACGTATTGAGCAACAGAAAGTTGTATCGGGTGTTTTCATGTCGCTCTACAATTTTCTCATTGACACTTTTCATCTAATAATAATATTTGAAGCGTTGAATAATTAATTAGGACTAATTATGTAATTAGGCGGAATGCAAAAAATAATCTGGGCACGTCCTAGCGACGGCAAACAGCATTACCTTGGTTCTGCCCAGCTACGTGGCATTTGAATATTTTTAAATCTGGGTGCGTGATAGTTGGACACCCTGTATAATATATATATATATATATATATATATATATAGTCAAGTTCTTCAAAAATTTTGCACTGCAGGATTTCGGCGGTCATCACGCATTGCTTTTTGATGTGCAACGTCTTTCAGCTCAGTCAGCATAGGGCGTCGCTTGCTTGAATCGCATTATATGACACATGCTATAGTATTATCGCTTATATCTTTGTAACCGTACTGCTCATGCTCCTTAATTTGGTGTCGTTGTGTAGAGGAAAGAAGCCATTACTGGACCATGCATGTGTCGCGTGCCCAGATGGCGCTCTTGCGACACAACGCAAGACGCCATCGAGGTTAAATGTAGCCTTTTCCTCGGCGTTTAGAGATGCATAGCTCGGCAGCATGTTTGTTGATCCGAGCGGGAGTGGTTGCGTTTGCGAGATCTCACTCTGTCACAACTAGTGTTATCCGTCGAGCTCAAAGCGGTGCTTATCAGAAGTTGTAAGGCTTACAAGTGTGTAGTTTGCTCCACATTTTTGACGTTTGCTCGGCTATGGCGCCTGCGTGTTTAACACGTATGGTCAAGAAATGCCATGACGGCACTGGAGCAGCAAGGCAGAGGGATGTCGATTCGCGCCCACCACCCTTGACCACGGCGGCCCACTACGAATAGGGAGCGAGCACGATTGCAAGATCAGACATTAGGACTTGCACTACTTGCATCATAAGTTAAGCACGTAAGCTTTGTAATGCAGGAATAAATGTCACTTGTGCAATTGTTTACGTCCATTTCCGTACTCTAGTGCCTATGCCCCCTCAGCAGCAAGCACAAGATGTTTCACGTCACACACTGAGGCTGCGTCAGCAATACAGTGTATACCCATTCTTTTAATACATTAGTAAAATTCTGTTACATAAAATTGCTCATGGGAAAACTTATGTCAATGCACCTATTGTTTTCACTAACCCTTTTTCTCGGCCCACCAGAAGAAGTCATCATCTTAACATTGTTCCTTTAACTGCAATGATTGATTGTTTTAGGTTTTCCTTTTTTCCGCATACAATTGTGATTTGGAATGGCCTTGAGGGGTCCTTGCGCGAGTTACCAAGTGATGTATTTGCCAACCTATTACCTAATCATGTTCATTAATCAACTAGCTATTCCTGATATTGTTCTTTCTATTGTTTGTTTTCTTTTTGCCACTCAAATGTATTCTTCAATTGATTGACATACGTATGCACTCACTCCTGCAATATCTTGCTATGCAAGATGGCAGTATATGTAAATAAATAATAAATGTCGTC